>NW_015506220.1:489331-490772 GCF_001515645.1 Sinocyclocheilus grahami | reverse complement strand
CAAATGCTCAGTAGTTTATTAGGGCCTGAGCACTGTTTCTTATTATCATGAATTGAAATCATTTCACAGTTGCTTACATTTAGATATAAGACTAGATATAAAACTCAACTGTATTGATAGCTTTAGATTTGTGTGTGCAATTCATATCCCTTCAATTCATCCTGCACCGTATTATATTTGTTTTCTAATGTAACTTATATGATTTTAGCGAAAAATACTTTTATTTTGGTCTGGTGATGTGACGTCATAAGGCTGCGCCGCGCTCCCGCGTCTGTGATTCTGCTGAAGAAAGGTGTGTGTTTTTAATCCGTTAAAGTGTTTGAATCAATACAACTCGTTTAGAGAATTGTAGATAAAACTGCTAAATGAATTCGTAACCAATGTAACACTGTAATACTTTATTTAGTTACATTTATGAAGGACATGTAAAGCGCATCCAGATAGGAGTAACAGAAAAGGTGCGTCTCATTTCGCTCGCTGTATCGTGAATCAGTTTATCATAAACACGAATTCAGTCACTGACAACAAGTGAATGATGGAGAAACGGAGCTTTCGAAGCTCCGAGTCATATGAGTCAAATCGCGAATGATTCAGTGATCCGAATCACTCGAACTAGAAACAAAACGAAAACTATGTGTAATGACAACTTTTACAAACCAACTGCAAATCAGAAATAACATTATTTAAATACAATTAATATGAGAGCTAATTATGGTTGTTTTTGTCTTGTCGGGTTAAGGCGATTAACTATATCTCGGACTGACTCCCTTATTAGTGCTGGTTACTGAAGTATAGGGAGCTTATTGAGACGCACCAAGAGATTTAGTTTGGATTGATTTTTCTTTTTTGTTAATTATTCTCATCTTAAACAGGACAAAGTGTCCAAACACAGAACATCTCCTGCTGAAGCAACTGAGACACGTTGAGACACACTTATTATAAAGATGGCGTTTATTAAAGAGGAGAGTGAAGACGTGATTGAAGAAGCATTCAGAGTCAAACATGAAGATACTGAGAAACAAACAGAGATTGGGTTAATTGAAGTGGACAGTGAAGACGTGATTGAAGAAGCATTCAGAGTCAAACATGAAGATACTGAGAAACAAACAGAGATTGGGTTAATTGAAGTGGACAGTGAAGACGTGATTGAAGAAGCATTCAGAGTCAAACATGAAGATGCTGAGGAACAAACAGGTTGGTTTTCATTCTCGAAGCTGAACTCACTCATTTTAATGTTGTGAAGCTGAACTCGTTCAAATTTTAAGCTGTACAGTAATAGAAACAATTAATACAGAAGTATCATTCTGTATCATTGATGCTCAATGGACTTCCCTGCAGGACAATCATCCCAAAGTACACATCCAAATCTCTTTAAGTTTGGTTCAGGGATCTGATGGTAGGATGTTCTTCGTTGACCAGTTCAGTCTCCAGATTTAAATCT
>NW_015506220.1:488784-489112 GCF_001515645.1 Sinocyclocheilus grahami | reverse complement strand
GTAGGATGTTCTTCGTTGACCAGTTCAGTCTCCAGATTTAAATCTCATTGAAAATATTTGGTAAAATAAATTTAAATAAAAGTGCGCATATTTATATAGCTATATTTCTTCTTCTTCTTACCCAAAGGAAGTCTATGGCAGCCCTATGAAGGGAAAATAGGAAAATTATGAAATTTGGCAAACTTGTAGTGATGGTCATGAATAGTAATCTGACCAACTTTAGGTTTTCTAATACCCTTTATAGGGTATTAGAATTTGGTGGAGATCCGCCGGCGCGTTCGCAAGATAGTGACAACAGTCAACACTTTCACTTCAGTAAGGAGGTCTC
>NW_015506220.1:486530-487107 GCF_001515645.1 Sinocyclocheilus grahami | reverse complement strand
CTCGTCACTCAAATTTATCATATGCATGCATTTTTAAGTTTTGCCAATTTAAGCATTCAAAAGATTTTGAACCGTTCATGAGCAAAGAAATGGCGAAAAAGAACTAAAGTCGGTACTTGAGCACCGTTTTATGTGCGCGTACACAAGAGTGCGCTTATGAGGACACGCATCTCCCTAACTAAGTTAAAAACTAAAAGTTTTAAATGAACGTCAACTAAGAAAATCTGATGTGTGTCAGAACCTTGCATTTGGTCTGAAAGTGAGAGTAGCTTGCTGTCAGTGTTATTAATATTAAAGAACAAAAGAAAATTCACTCTGCTCAAATTTGCTCTTGACTGAATAACTTCATCTTTAATAAGGATTAATCTATAAATATGTGGTAAAACTTTAGATATACTGCTCAGCAAAATTAACAGTCTCACGCAGGCGGTACATGCAGCATAGGTTGTTTTGTGTAAAAACATGAATGAAGGCAGAGTGCTGAAAGAAATTAAATGAAAGAATGTATGAATGAATTAATTCTATGAATGCGTAAGAGAGAACTGACTGTCTTCAGAAAAGTTTCTATGATATTTGC
>NW_015506220.1:472762-485932 GCF_001515645.1 Sinocyclocheilus grahami | reverse complement strand
AGCAAAAGGACCAGTTTAAACCAGCATCCCAGCGTCAAAACATACATAACCATCATATGCTGGTTTTTTCAACAGGGAGGGCAGTTTGATAATGTTAGATTAATATAATCTTCTGACTTTATTTTACTTTGTGGTGTTAATGTGTAACTTTCTAAATGGCAGACGGACAATATAATTTTACATAATAGTCTAAGTATGGGCAGGTTATGTAACATTTGATTACGATGTACAAACACACATCCATAAATAAATACATACATACATAAATTGGGGTTTGTTTATGGATTTGAATATAAAACAATAGGTTAATTATTCATTAACTTATGAACTAATCTGTAATTTATGATTTATGTTGATGGTGTTAATGTGCCTCATGATATATTAATAATAATGAACACTTGCTGTTACATTTGTATTACTGTTATTATTGTTGAAAACAGTTTTTGCTTCTTAATGTTTTTGAGAAAATTGTCATACCCAAGTTTTGAACGGCTGCGTAAGTAAGATTTTTAAAAAGAGATAAAAGAACGTAATACTTTTATTCAACAATATAAAGTGACAGTTGTTTGAACTAAGCTTATCTGTTCATCGAAGAATCTTGAGGAGAAAAAGTATCACGGTTTCAACAAAAGCTGTTTTCAACATTAGTAAAAAAATCAGCATATTAGAATGATTTCTGAAGGATCATGTGACACTGAATACTGGAGCAATGATGCTGGAAATTCAGCTGGCCATCACAGGAATAAAGTACATTCTTAAAATATCTTAAAATATAAAATAATCATTTAAAATTGTAATAATATTTTACAATATTGCTGTTTTTACTGTGTTTTTGATTAAACATGTAAGCTTGGTGAGCACAAGAGACTTTTTTTCTTTTTTCAACAACAACAACAAAAAAATCTTAATTATTCTCAACTTTTGACCAGTAGTGTATATTTGTCCACATACAACGTTGAAAAGTGTTCAACAGCAGGCAGCAGTTCATGAGGGAACAGAAGAGAAGATACTGTTAGAACCAGGATCACACACACACACACACACACACACACACACAGAGCAGTGGGCAGCCATTTATGCTGCGGCACCCCGGGAGCAGTTGGGGGTTCGGGGGCACCTCAGTCGTGGTATTGAAGGTGGGAGAGAGCGCTGTACATTCACTCCCCCCACCTACACTCCCTGCTGGTACGAGACTCGAACCCACAACCTTTGGGTTATGAGTCCGAGACTCTAACCATTAGGCCCCAGTGTCCCCCAGTGTCCCCCAGTGTCCATTAGGACACTCTAAGCTTAATTATTCATGGCATATAACAGGAAAAAGTGAGTCAGATAGTGGCAGTTTCTGTGACAGATAATAACAGATACAGTTGAACATGTGCTTTTACATTGTGAGGCATAGAATAGACAAAGAAAACAACTTGTTGAAAAACTGAGAGATATGGAAATCAATGACATTTCAGTTATGAATATATTTCAGAATGCACAGAAACATCTAAGGGTTTATGATTTTCTTCTAAAATATCTGAGAGATACAGATTTGATTAGAATAATTGAGTTTTTTATATATATATATATATTTATTTAAAAAATTTTTTTTTTTTTATTAGTAGTATATAATATATTCGTTCGATATCATCACCTCCTTATAGAAGCATTGCTTTATGACTTCTGCTCGCTAATGTAGTGAATGTGTGTTTTCGCAGGAGCTGAAACATGAGAACATTGTCAGCTTACTGGACTTTCAGGTATGTACCTACTAATTGTATGCTATAACTGGGACGAATTTAAGTTAGTTGTTCGCGGTATATGTGTAAGCCAACTGTGTTGTTTTTAAGTGGTTTCTATTCTATTGAAACAGAGAGCTTTTTCCATGTTACCAAAGATATTTATAGCTGGAATATGGCATGGCTCAGTGTTGATATTATGGGTGCAGTTCCCGTCATCTGATTGGTTAAATGTTAAGCCCCGCCCCTGACGGCACGCTCTGGGTGAATAGATGTAGTCTATATATGACTCACCATGAGTAATAATTCCATGTTTTTTTTATATATATATATATATTTATTTAAAAAAAATTTTTTTTTTTATTAGTAGTATATAATATATTCGTTCGTCGAGGCCTCACACTCCATCCCAGTAGGTGGCGGAAATGCACCTTAAGCTGGTTTGCCAACCGCCATTAAACATAAAAGAAGAAGACGTTCATGAGGATACACGTTTTGCACCGGCTCCTTGGCATAAGCACGCATGCGCACATCAAGCCACTAGCGCACGGACAGAGCAGTAGTGCGCATGCGTGTAATGCACACACACGGTTCAAGCTTTGTTTGGAAAGAGACGACCAAAACAGTGCAGTAAACGAGTCTGACCCCGATGCGTCACGGCCGACTCTGTTTCTGACAGTTTCACAATCTAATGTAGTATACTTTTGTACAAAAGTGTTTTAACATAGTACGATCAAGATGACAGTGACTTCGTTTTTATCAACAAGTAGGTAGCGAATACCGATCATGACCGAAGTGTCGGCTTGTTTGGGTGCAAAGCAGCAGCGGATGGCTAGCGATAGACGGGTCGCACACACGGAGCCCTCACACCCTGCTCTCACCTGTGGCTTTACGGAGCAGTTTTAATCTCTATACGCGATGGAAAGCGTTGGAAAGTACGAGTTCAGCAGGAAGGACTTGATAGGACACGGCGCTTTTGCTGTGGTGTTCAAAGGAAGACACAAACAGGTAACGCTATGATGAGCATTGAGCTGTTGAGCTGTTGAGCTGTTGAGCTGTGTACTGCGGCTCGACACGAATGCCAGAACGCCAATCCATGTCTTCATTCACAGAAACATGATTTTGAAGTGGCGGTGAAATGCATCAACAAGAAAAACCTCGCCAAATCACAGTCGCTCCTAGGAAAAGAAATCAGGATATTAAAGGTGAGTTTGCTAGTTACACTCCGGGTGCGCACAGGTTTGCTTGCTATTCATGGTATTTATTTATTCATTAAATATCTTCCGAAAAATAGTAAACATTGCGAAATCCGTCTTGCGAGGCCATTTGAGCGGTTCTCGCTATCTGAAAGGCTTCTTTGTGCCAAAACAACGATTAGCTAATGATATAAACAGTGTCAAGGGTTTAGCAAATATCATCACCTCCTTATAGAAGCATTGCTTTATGACTTCTGCTCGCTAATGTAGTGAATGTGTGTTTTCGCAGGAGCTGAAACATGAGAACATTGTCAGCTTACTGGACTTTCAGGTATGTACCTACTAATTGTATGCTATAACTGGGACGAATTAAAGTTAGTTGTTCGCGGTATATGTGTAAGCCAACTGTGTTGTTTTTAAGTGGTTTCTATTCTATTGAAACAGAGAGCCTTTTCCATGTTACCAAAGATATTTATAGCTGGAATATGGCATGGCTCAGTGTTGATATTATGGGTGCAGTTCCCGTCATCTGATTGGTTAAATGTTAAGCCCCGCCCCTGACGGCACGCTCTGGGTGAATAGATGTAGTCTATATATGACTCGCCATGAGTAATAATTCCATGTTGCATCTCTGTGATTTCAAGCTGGACTCCTTGAGAGGCACAGACAATTGATCACCTCAAATGTCTCTTGTGGCTAAAGTACTAAAAGTAAACAGGCAAGAAACAATGGCAGCCATGACAGATGTCTATGTGTCTGTTGAAGTAAACACCTGACACCTGTGCATGCATTAGCCAGTACCTGGCAGGCAGCCCAGGACTCCCTTTTAACTGCCTGTCTCTATCATTTGCATACAGAACAGACGTTGTCTGATGTAGGATACCCTTATCAATGTATCTTAATGAATAGAGGACAGGACTCCGGGCATTCAGGCTGATCTGATGACAGATGGTTGTCTCAGGTGTGGAGATATTAAGAAACACAACACAGTGTTACAGCTTCGAACCTGCGGTATTGTGCCCTTGAGCAAGTATAACAGGTTTACTTCAGATTGTTTGCACTGTTCAAATACCAGAAGACAAGATAAAAGAATAATGAAGTTTAATCTAATCACATTAAATAACTCATTATTTTATATTATTACAGTTTGTCCACATTTACAATTTTTCATCGTCGTCGTCGTCTTAAAATTATGTAATTTATAATAATAATAATTTATAATTGTTAATTAAATGAAATGATAATTGAAATATATAAATGAAAGAAGAAGAAAAAAATCGAAATAAAATACTTTTTATTTGTTTACCTGTATGTCATTGACCGACAAAAGAGGAGTGAACATATGAATGTGTTGTTAAATTATTGAAATATTAACTTCAAATCTCAGGGGGTGCTTTAAGTTAATATATTATAGGTCATAGGGGTTCGGCTGATGCAAAAATTTGGCAATCTCAGATCTAAATTAAGGTACAATTAAAGTAAATTGTTAATGAAATGAATCCTTTTTTTTTAATGTATATTTAGTGTAACAGCATTACTCTACTACACAAGGCATCTAGTCCCAGTTGCTCTTTTAAATGGTAACTTTTAACTGAATTGCATTTGAATGAACCACACTGCATAGTTAGTCAAACCTCTCTCCACATTATCCTTAGAGAATGACCTGACAGTGAATGCACACTAATAATTTGTGCTCACTCCATCATGCTTCAATCACTGTTAGAACCGACACAGGTGCATTTGATACTATACAAGCCTGCAGTTATAGGACTACCCCCTTTAACTGGCTCCAGGATCAGTCTAATTTACATCTGGCCAGCACTTACAGTATTTGACATGAGTTTGTCCACCGGGGTTGATCCGCTGCTCATCAGACAGCTGCCAAGCAGTGGGTTCACCTGACAGAACAATGTGCACAGGTGGCTGGCTGCTGTCCTGCGTGAAAGCTGAACAATAGCACAAGAAATGACACTTATGCTTAGTGAAACCCATCCCACACTCATGGAAACCTTTAACTTTGTTCGTTAAGCTTTGTTGTTTTAGTCTTTTGTTGTTGCGAAAGTCCTTTGTCTTGTATTCTAATGGGTCATAATGTTTTGACAGTCATCTCCAGGGCCTTGTAAATATGTCTAGAGAAGATAATTTAAGTGTATTTTGCCCTGTGTGGGGTCTATAGCCTTGGACAGGGCTTTACTTAGTTTACTTTGCATTACTGCTGATGGCCTGGTTTCATTTCTCACGGATTCAGCGCACACACACACACACACACACACACACACACACAAACAGGAAGCTTAACATTAAGCCTTTATCCACAATAATTGTGTCACACTTATAAAATTAGCTGTTACACAACTTTGCAGTCATACAGGGCTGTTATCTTTTATGAACAAAGTTTTTTTTTGCTCATGTAATATGCTATTTAAACACACATGCTCACTAATGCATGCTGCTCCCAGCATGCCGGCTGGCTGCTGATCTGTATGTCAGTCACCTGTGGGTAATGACACCTGCTTCTGTCCTGACTGCGGTAACACGCAGAGCCTGCATGGACATCGGCCAAATGGGACTTTTGTTGCACAACAAGTGGGCCATGTAAATGCCTCATTCAAACTGGTCACCATGGCACTTGGCCTGTGTGCGGACATATTGATCCGCTCCATTAAACCTTTCAGGAGCAGAATTTGTTTAGTATAATTCATGGACATGAAGGGGTAACAAACCACCTGGAATCCGCATTGGGTTTGATTATGCAGGCTAGAAGTCAAAGGGCATTTTGAGATGGTTTCTCCTTGTGACTACTGCACTTTAAGAGTCTGTCAAAATGTTTGATTTTGTCAGCAAAAAGCATTTTTTTGCATTTATTTTGTGCACTGATTAGCATAAAAGCATAATATCTTTAGTAGTCTAGACTGAAGCATCTTTAAAACTGGCTTGATATATGGCCGGTTGTTTGAAATGCTGCCAAATATTTATTATTATTAAATGAACACAGTAGGACATCCACACAATTCATAAATCATAATAATAATAATAATAGTGATGATAATTATTAATTATTATATGAATTTAATTATTTGTAATTGTTTTTGAATAAGTATAATATTAGTAATATTTGTATTGTTATTACTTAATACTCATTTTAAATTCATATTATCATATTAATTTTTTTAAAGGTTAATGTAATTAATTTATAGAGTTTTTATAAATAATTAATTTATAATTAGTAATAGTAGTAGTAGCAGTAATAATAATAATAATTTGATTATTATATTTTTTGACTTTACAAATGCTATACAGCAGCATATGAATTAAGCAGTCTTATTTTTAGCTTTGAACACAAAAAAATGAACACAAATTTCCTCCTGTGCATTACATTTTCCCTGCCCTACACACCCATCATAGTTTTCACAAAATAGAAAAATAAATCTTAAAAATGTATAATAATAATATAAATAAATACCTCTAGCACAAAATGAGAAATTTCTGCACCTGAAAGAGTGCATAAAATATAACCTGTCAGTGATATGCAAGCACATATTGTGATTTGTATTGCATGTGAGCTCACACTATGATAACAGACTATTCATAGAAAGCTTAGGTAATTGTAGGCTTTGTATGATGAGTCAGTGTGACTCGGGCATCTGTTGGGAGTCCCGCCCGAGGTCTGTCCTGATCTAGACAGTGAAGAATTTGTGCCATGGCTGTCAGATGGCATGTTGCTGGGTGTTTCTTTCATATAATCAATTGTAAATGTTTCATGGTGTGTCTCATGTCTCTGTGTCTCTGTCTGCAGGAGATATTGGGATGTGTCTATCTTGTCATGGAGGTGAGTCCAGATGGCATGCTGCACCTCTCACACACCCACTGTAAACCTCAAAATAGACTTGGTGTTAAGTAGAGAGAGAAAAAAAATCAAAGGTCAAATTTCACCTCCCCTTGCAGGATGTCTTTTATGCTAAGCTTAATTCACACTTCTCTGTTATTATTGTCAGCATAAAGCCATTTGAAGCCCTGGTGTTATTGTGATTACTCTTTCTTTTGATGAGAGTTTGTTTTGTGTTGACTGTGCACTTACAGTGTTTGTCTGTCTCCTCTTACAGTACTGCAATGGAGGAGACCTAGCCGAGTATTTACACTGTAAGTACACTAGCCTCATTTCAGCATGTCATCTGTACTTCATCATTATATGTGCCACTGATTATTACAAATTAGGCAGTTGTTATTACAGATTAGTAAATGGATAACTGTACAAATGAGGTGTCTAATTTCTCCATGTTGTTATTATACCTGCTTGGTCTATTTCTGTAGACATATTTTAGCACAGTTTTATGTAGAATCTTGGAGCAGCAAAGAGACTTCATAACACAACAAAGATTTGAACCTGTATACAGTTGTAGACAAATTGAGATGCATCAAGAATTAAAATACTGGCCTATACTTATAATTTTTTATTGTTATTATTTGATGGTTGATATTAATACTGTATATTATTTTATCTACATAAATAAAAATGTAAATATTAAGAACTAAAACCTAATAAATGCTACAAGTAAATTTAGGCATCACAACATTATAATGCACATTATGAAAAATGGATATTCAATTTTAGATTTGATGAAGATTACATTTAACTGTGTTACTATTTAGTTAAAGGAGACATATTATGCCCCTTTTTACAATATGTAATATAAGTCTCTGGTGTCCCCAGAATGTGTCTGTAAAGTTTCAGCTCAAAATACCCCACAGTTCATTTATAATATCGGTTTGAAAATGCCTATTTTGAGTGGAAGCAGAAACACGCTGTTTTTCGTGCTTTTCTCTTTAAATGCAAATGAACTGCTGTTCCCCACCCCATTTTCCAGAATAGAGCTGCGCCATTACAGCTCGTACCTGCTAAAAAACATCTGTTTTGGTTCTGATTATCATGTTTATCGCGCTGAAATCATGCGTTTTAAACCACATGAGTTTAAACTTCTTATATACGGTTTTCTGAGTGCACACATCCGAAGCACATGGACAGAAAGCGGCTGTCACAGCATGTGAGTACTAAACAGTTCTCATTCACACACAAGTTTACGTTAAAAACACATGAGTTACAAAAACAGTCAGTTATGTCTGTGAAGGTAAACAGCTGGGAAATAAATTTATTTAGCAATATACAGTAATTTATTTAGCAATATACAGTAAATAAATCAATAAATCCTCTGCTCTCTTGTCTCCTCTGAGGCTGGAACCCTAAACAGTGTTCTGTGCTCGTCTGTGCAGCCAAAGACAGAACAGTTAGCGTGTTTTGCTCAAACTTTCACCATGGCATTAGAGCTGGTACACCATTGTCGCTTGTGAAATCATAATGACGGTGCCGTGGGTGGAAACGTACAGGTTAAGGGGCGGTAATATTATAATGAGATCCCTTTGCCACGTCACCAAGGGAGCGAAAACAGACGCGCTCGTTTTCTCAGACGCTTGCAGAAAAAGGCTTAGCAAAACAAAGTTACTGGGTTAATCTTTTTCACGTTTCCTTGGTTGGTAGATGCACCCAGGACCTGATTATAGCACTTAAAACCTGGAAAAGTCAGATTTTCATGATATGTCACCTTTACTATTTTTACAATTTTAGTTGAATTTTAGTATTTATTTATTTCTAGATAGTAATTGTAGTGCTTCAACTTAAATTTTTAAATTGTGCTGAAGTAAAAATGTCAGTTTACTTCAATTTTAGTACTTCAATCAGCTTATTTTAGTTTGATCTTATTTCAGTTATTCACCATTTCTAATTTTCAGTTCAAGTTTTTCATCTAATATTTACATTTTATTTGAGCTTTATTTAAATGAACAAAAATGTTTTAAGAGTTGTAATGAATGATAATAACCATGCTCCATATATTGTGCATCCATATCCTTTTTAGGATAACATTTTGCATTGTTTATTCATCAACATCTTGTTTATTCACCAAAGGATGATGTATCTTAAAGGTTATATAATAAAGATTGATTGTTGACAGAATTTTAGACCAAAGCCTATTTCTCGAAGGTTGAAGCCTTGAACTTGCTTTGGTCTTGGACACTTGAAACTGCAGAAGACATATTTACCAAACAAACAACTTGCCTGATCTTTCCTGAGAAAGATAATTCAGGATCTCTGAGAATAGGTTGTTTCACATATGTGCTGCCACAAATAGAGCCCCTTTGGAAGTGGTCTCATCTGCACGCACGTTTCTTCGGGGTTAAAATGCACTTTCACCTAACCATAAGGTTTCCAGCATGGATATATTCACACTCAAATCTATTTCTTTCATTTTTGGATGTTCTGTAGCTTTAAGTTCTCTGCTATATATTCTTGGACTTCCCATTTAAACATTATGGAATTATTTAATGGGAAAATTAAAATCCTGTCATCATGTCTCTGGAACAGACCAGAATTTAAGTTGTTATTTGCTGGAAAACTTTCATGGAAGGAAGTTGTAAAGATTTAAAATGGCATGAGGGTCAGTAAATGATGATCTTTTTCATTTTTATCTCTTTAAATGTTTTTTTTTTCTCTGTGTGAAGAATAACTACAGATTCAGTATGAGGTATAAGTAATGTATTTTAGGTCTAATATTTTGCTCAAACACTTAATGTTTTAAAAATCTGTTTGTTTTTGTCTTTTATGGTCACCAAGGCTGCATTTATTTGATCTAAAATACAGTAAAACAGTAATATTGTACAATATTACAATTTAAAATAACTGCTTTAAAATTTTATATTTTACTTTATATATTTTATGTATTTCAATGTATTTTAAAATGTACCATAATTTAGTCCTGTGATGGATGCAACATTTATTTTTATTATCAATGTTGAAAACTGCCTAATATTTTTGTTCAAAATGGCATCTATTCTAATTTCTTTTTTTTAAATATATATATAACAGTTCCTTTTGATCAATTTAATGCATTCTTGCTGAATAAGTATTGATAAGTATAGTATTGCTTTGTTTTTTTACAAACATTTGAATGGTAGCATATTGTTATCAAGGAAAAATGCTAGCAATGTCACCGAGTGTTTATTTCTACTGCGTCAGTCCTGAACGTTCTGGAATGATTTAATTGCGAAAGCGTAAGTGGCTGGCACCCTCGGTTATTTATGCCTTGTAGAGTGTGAAACACGATTGTGACATCTCACTGATAAACAAAACACATCTTTGCAACTAAACACACCCTCTGATTTACTAACAAACACTCACACCCATACATACACACTTGCCCACTCACATGGGTGGCATCTCTGTGGGTTTACTACTAGAACAGGGAGTTCTTTTTTTCTGTGTGATGGTCATATTGCAAAATATGCATGTTCGTGTTGTTTGTTGCTGCAATACTTACGCTGAATATTGCCACAGGCTGGTCATTAGTTTGTTATTATAATTCATAACAGAATCCTGAAAAGTTGACATGCATGCCGACAAGTATTATTGGGATCCTTCAGGTAAGCCAGGTGCTGCTGTTAGAAGGACTGATTTGTGGGTGAAGTTTCCCATTTGACCTCTGGTCATACAGCTTGCAGAGTCCAGATGGCTAACATGTGAACCCGTCTGATCACAGTCACAACCACATCTATTTATGGGTTTGTATTTTTAGCGTTTTTAAAGAGTTGAAGAGTTAAAGAGTTGGTAATAGGAACTCCTGACAGTCTTGTAACACAATGTCAGTCTGTAAATGGGTCAAGATGGGTCGTTGAGTTCATTTAGTAGACAGATCAGTCATCTCTGTCCTAACCATTGTGTTTACTTCCTTCATGGAAATATTGCTTTAAGGGCTTGTTCCTGCAGCCATTAGAAAGCCTTTATGATTTGTAGAAACAGACCCTCAAGATTTAACCTTAGACCTGGAATAATGCGTTTACATCCCAAACAGCCAGAGTTTACAAAAATGAATGTAGTTAAGCCATGTAATGAGCTGCTCACCACAAACTATAATTCAGTATCAACTGTAAGTCTAAAAATATGAATTATCTTTGCCTGCCAGGCAGTGCAGAGTGAACCAACAATATCAAACTAGATTTGAGTGGTATTTGATCTTGCAAACCCGCTGTCATTATGCTAAAGTGTTTCTGGAGACCCATTACAGCATTGCTGTGTGGTTGCTTGGGTGTTCTTGGTGGTTGCTTACTAGCCCTAGTCAAAAGATATTTTGATTTAGGGTTTTTTGCCCATTTTTTCATGCAGAAAAATGGTTCAGATGAACTTTAAGTAATACAAGTAGTTCTCAAATTCTTCCTCTATCTAAAATCTTTTTCCAGGCAAGTACTCCTCAGGAACTGCGGCAGTTCTATGAAAGACACCGGAGCCTGAGTCCCAGGTAAGTGACCCTGAGGACTGTATGTTAGTCATCAATCAACATGATCCAGTTTAGTTTAGGCACTACAGGCGCAAAGGTCCCTGGTGTACATTATCGTTCAAAAGTTTGGGGTTGGTAAAACATTTTTTTTAAAGAGATTAATATGTTTGTTCAGATGATGCATTAAACTGATTAAAAGTGACAGTGAAGACATTTATTATATTAAAAAAGATTTATATTTAAAATAAATGCTGTTCTTGAGAATACTGAAAAATTTATCTGTTTCCACAAAACAGCACAACTGTTTTCTTGAGCAGCAAATCAGCATATTAGAATGATTTTTGAAGGATCATGTGACACTGAAGACTGGAGTAATGATGCTGAAAATTCAGCTTTGGCATCGCAGGAATAAATTATATATGAATATATATTAAAATAGAAAGCAGTACATTTAAATTGTAATAATATTTCTGAATAGTACTATTTTTTTTTTTATAAATGCTGCCATGGTGAGCATAGGAGACATGCAAAAAGATTACAAATCATACCAACCAAACTTTTAAACAGTAGTGTATGCGACCACGTCTAATATTTATTTATGTTGTGAATGTAAGGTTTATTTGATAGTCACCCCCACAGGATGGTGCAGTAGAACCGGTTTCTTTTCTCTCATTGTTTTTCTCTCTTCCATCTTTCATTCCTTTCCATCATTCATGGTCAAGTTTTATTTATTTATATAGACTGTTGCAATGTTTACATTCATGAGTATCACTTACTCTGTCAAGTACAGTGTAACTCTGGCAACTCACAGAGCCCTTGCACAACAGTATAAACATGCACACGTAACTGTGTAGGTTGTGATTCTATCCTGTCAGTGTCTAACTCAGATGCTTTTCCCAGTATTCCACGGGAAACCTCCAGTCACCTCAGGCACCTTCTACTTGGGTTGCTGCAGAGGATCCATGGGGAACGCATGGACTTTGGTCAGTGGACACACATGTACAATCACACACTTGACTTTAAAACACTGAGACGTGATTATAATAAAGTGATTATTGTCGATTCTAGATGAATTTTTCCATCATCCTTTCCTGGAGGCCAGTACATCCATGAAGAAATGTAAGATTGTAATGTGCATGACTTTGATTATGCTAATCTGCTATAGTTTTGGTTACAGTAACATTTCAGTGTGTTCATTATTTTCTTAGCTTCTCCAGTGCCCATGCCCACCTATCCCAGCTCTACCTCTGGGAGCTCCAGCAGTGGTTCTTCAACCTCTCGCCTCACTCCTACTCGGGTAACATAATAATAGCACATGCATGAATTTTATGCTCTCTTTGAGGTGTACTGTGATTTGTATGCTCCATATATAGTGTATACAGTACCATATAGCTACACTACCATTCAAAGGTTTGGGGTCAGTAAGATTTATTCATTTTTTTTTTAAAGGGGTCATATGATGCTGCTAAAATGAACATTATTTTCTGTATTTGGTGTAATGAAATTTACGCGCCGCGTAAACATAAAACCATGTCTGCATTTGTGATCGGAGAAATGACAAACAACAAGCCCTACTCTACACTGCCCAAAAAACTCGCTTTAAATATATAAAATATAAAAACTCTTTAAATATAAAAAAACGTACTTACAGTCTTTGAGTCAGAACAGCCGGCATTGTAGTCTATTCTCCCAGGATCTGGAAACAGTCCCCCCATAAAATGTGCTGCACACATCTGAATATTTGGGTTGAAGTGTTCTGGAACAGTGTTGTAAATACAACTTAACCACTGATTTCTAGTCGTGTCCATTTTTGGAAGACCAAACAAAGTAGTTTCGCTTTCACAATGAAACAGCGTCAAACACAGCGACCTAGAGTGAGCGGCGGCGACCTACAGTGAGCAGAGGCCGGGGGCTAGCGTGAGGAACGGC
>NW_015506220.1:443188-472586 GCF_001515645.1 Sinocyclocheilus grahami | reverse complement strand
CGGCAACCACATGTGACGACCCCGGGCTGGCCTCCTCTTCGTCCACAGTGAAAGCCGATCTGGCGAGCCACAGCGCAAAGTTGTTGTATTTCCTCAGCAATCAGCATGGATCAGCTCCAGGCATGACGAAGCAGATATCGTCCTCTTTTTGAAGACCAAACAAAGTAGTTTCGCTTTCACAACGAATCACACAGCACCTTCACGACATGGCGGCGGCGGCGGCAACAACAATACTACAGCGAGAATAAAAGTTACGCCTTCTTTCTTTGCATGAACATTTGGGCGGTGTTATGCAAATCTTCCCACATAGCCGTTTTAGGTAGGCGTGGCTGACTCTTAACTTTTATAAAGAATATCTCTTTGTATTTGAGACTTTAGTCTTTGCAACTTTACAGATCTTCTTTATGCACCAACAGCTTGTAACACTCCAAAGAGAAAGTAAAACTTGAAATCGCATCATATGACCACTTTAAAGAAATTCATACTTTTATTCAGGAAGGATGCATTCAGTTGATCAGAAGTGACACTAAAGATATTTCTAGTGTTACAGAAGATTTCTGTTTCAAATAAGTGCTGTTTTTGAACTTTCTGTTCATCAAAGAATGCTTTTGAACAGTAATGTATATATGACGTTTTTTCTTGACAGTCTGAAACTGAAGCTCCAAGGCCCCTCCCTCAAACGAACCCCACACCATCTCCAGGTTCCCTGCTCAAAGACTCATCTTCCTCAGAGTCTGATGACTTCATAATGGTGCCAGCTCAGTTCACCAGTAAGATGAGCCCTTACACTCATTGACCTACTTTGTATTATTTAACAGACAACAAAACCACTTTATTTGCACAAATACAAAATCTCAATCTGATAACTCTTGTAGGTGAACTAGTGAGTGCAGGAGGGCAGGAGTGTCTGATGCGCAGCGGGTAAGTGGGTTTACATTTTCCCCATACTATAAGTGTTAAAGTGACACAGCCCACACACATCGCGTATATAGTTACATGTGACACACTCCTCAACTGTAGCCTGCACATTTATACAGCACACATGCGCAGAAGCATTTTGTTTCTGCACTTAATATAAAGGTTTGCATGCTTGCCAGCATGTCACGTGAATATTCATTCCAAGGGTGTCAGTTGACCTTTTGACCTACTGACCATTTTTATGGTCCTGTGAAGAGGGCTGTTCATGCGTTGACACATTTGTGCAAAGAAAGAGGGAAGACCGGTCATGATAGCAAAAATTGCTTTCCTTTCCACAACAAGTTTTCAAATACATTCTAGCAATGTTTTAACCAGTCTAGTTAATAGACTAGTTAACATGCACGTTTGCAAAAGTTTGAGGTCAGTAAGATTTTTTTTAAGTCTCTTATGATCATCAAGGCTGCATTTATTTGATCAAAAATACAGTAAAACAGTAATATTGTGAAATAATATTGCCACTTAAAAAAAAGTTTTCTATTTTAATATATATATATATATTTATATATATATTAAAATGTAATTTACTCCTGTGTTTTTAAACAAGTCTGAACAACTCTTGCAAATCTATACGAATCAAGATAATTTTGACAAACTCTTATCACATTAATTACAAATAGCTGGAAAGATCATGAAAATCAGTGTTACTATTAACTAAAATTGCTATTAAATTAAAAAAAGTTAGATAATTTAATTGAATCTGAAATAAAAAACTAAATTAAATAAAATTAAGTTTAGTTTAAGTTGAAATTGAAGTACTAAAATTGCTCAAATTAAAACTGAATGAAAAATTACTTAATTTACTCCTGTGAGGGCAAAGTGAGCATCAGAGACTTCTTTCAGAAACATTAAGAAATCTTACGAACCCAAACTTTTAAACAGTAGTGTATATTAAACAGCTGGATGGTTTAAGCATAACTGTGTACATGTATGTGTACTATTTCTAGAAGCTCAGTGCCAGGTGTGGGTCGGACACCATCATCCTCCCCATCTGTCAGAGCCTCTCCAAGCCCTTCCAGGTACTGTGTGTGTTTTAGTATGGAGATTAGCATTTAATACTGTAAAAACACACACACACACACTCTCTCTCTCTTTCTCTCTCTCTCTCTCTCTCTCTCTCTCTCTGAAGGCAGCTCGTATTAAACAAAAGGCTTTGTTTGCAAGTGTAAAGTGAGAGACAGCTATCTGAGTTAACGTGACTGGAGAAAGCGTGAATTCTAGAGATGAAAGTAATTCACAGATCACCAGGGAACAAATGTATGTTTGTGCACATGACATGTCAATCATTCACCCCTCTCTCTCTCTCTCTCTCTCTCTCTCTCTCTCTCTCTCGCTCGCTCGCTCTTTTTCTCTCTCTCTCGCGCTCTCTCTAGGCCTCTGGAGTCATGTGTCAGTAGTTACGCTCAGTCTGTGCCTGTTCCAGTGCCGACGCAAAAACTCAACTACCAGAGGATGGAGCAGAACCTACAAGTGTCTGACAGGTTGGGTTGATTTATTTTTCACTCTCTTTGACATGAATTAGAGACATAAATGTGCTTGTGATTCCCTTATGCATCAACACATGAGATCTGTTTCTCTAATTTCAGAACAGCAGCACCTGTACAACACGTGCCAACATGTGGGAGAACCGGGTATCTACCATCCCCACAGGGTAAAGAAACCAGCTCACTGCAGAGCTGTGCTTTGATATGCATACTTCACTTATAGAGGAAGAGACTCTAACTGTAGTTTTAGTAGGAAGCTGGAAATAACAGAAATCTTTTGCAAATCCATCTGAATCAAAATATATTTTTTGAAAAACCTTAACACATTAATTACAAACATCAGGAAAGGTCATGGAAATCATTTTTGTTTTTGTTAACTACACTGCTATTAAAAATTATTTTCGATAATCGAAATGAATCTGAAATACAATACAAATATTAAATGAAAAACTTTGATCAAAATTAGAAATGTTGCTTTGAGAGCTAACTAAAACGAAAAAGCTAACTGAAAACTACACACTGCTAAAATTGTAAAATAAACAATTTTATTAAAAATGTGTTAACATTTTTAACTAAATAAAATAATTAAAGCTATATAGAACACATATCACATAACAATTCAAAATATTCAAGCTAATTCAAAAAAAAAAAAATATATATATATAGGAGGCTGTGTGTTTTTGTAGATCATGTAGAGAGTGCTGACGTGTTGTTTATACCTTTTTCAGTGGGAAATGTTCCTGAAACACCCAATCAGCCTGAACCTGTTGGCAGTAGGACAGGGTTGCATGCTGCAGGTAAAATACCCTGTTTCACTGCATATCGATTACATTTTTAAGACTTCTTGTTCCAACTTTCCAACTGTTTCTCTTTGTCTCTCAGATGTGTGTAAACAGCCTGGTCAGGTCTCTCCTCTCTTCACTGATATCACAGCCATGGACAAAAACCAAACCCACAGACTCAGGGGTCATCGACACAATCCAGAATCCGTCGTGCACAGAGTGAGTAACCGTTACATAACATTACATAACATACATAAACATAAAAGAACAGCTCCACTACCATAGTGAAGAGGAAGTCATTAGATTTAGCACAGAGCTATGTATAATAGATGATTACGTCATTTAAAATGCATTCATCTGAAAAAGTAATATTTTAATTAGCAAATTAATATTTTATTCAGTGAGGGTGCATTAAATTGATCAAAAGAGACCAATTGTTATAATGTTACAAAAAAATTTTATTCTTTGTGAACCTTCTATTCATCAAAAGATCCTGAAAAAAATGTATTACGGCTTCCACAAAAATATTAAGCAGCACAACTGTTTTCAACATTGATAATAATAAAGAATATATATCTTGAGAACCAACTCCACAAATTAGAATGATTTCTGAAAGACCATGTGACACTGCAGACTGGAGTAATGACTGCTGAAAACTCAGCTTTGCCATCACAGGAATAAATTACATTTGAAACTAAAATAGAACAGTTATTTTGAATTGTAATATTTTACAATATTACTTTTTTTTATTGTATTTTTGCAGCCTTAGTGAGCATTAGAAACTTCTTTCAAAACATTACAAAAATATCTGAACATGAGTGTAATTTGCATTTTGTCAGAATTACACTTTTATTGGAAACAAACTTGCTATATATGTGACTGCTCTTCATTTCATTGGGATCTGTATCGACGGCCCATCTCCGGTCAGACTCCAAGTACAGTGCTGGTTCAGAGAGGCCTGATCACCCGAAACAAAACCATGTCTGACCTAAAAGATCTGGCACTGTACCCGGCTACAGGGCCCCGTGTGCCACTTCTCAGGCCAGCGGAAAGAAGGGACACAGTCAAAAGGTATTAGTCAACTTGGCTTTAGTTCAGGGTGAAGAAAGCTTGGGAGTTGTGACACAGTAATAATGATTTTATTTATTTATATTTTATAATCAGCACTGGAGTCACTGCTGTGATATGATTGCTGTTAGATGAGTTTGTTCCCTAGAGCTGTGTTTATGGGTCATTTGTGTTGTAGGTCATTAAGTACCGGCCGTCTCTCAGATAAGCTGCTGAAGGCTGTGTTTGGACATCAGTTTGACAGGGGCAGCTGTGAGAGCTTAAATTCAGAGAAACCCATGGACACAACAGGTGTGAGCTCAACGCTAACAGTGATGTTAGCCATTGCTGTTTTCCACCGAAATGAAACCTTGATGGTTTAACGTTTATCACAATTTTTATACAACAAAATTGCAATTACATTTTAATTTTTTTTCAAATCATGCAGCCCTATCACTGAGCTTTTCCCAGGGTTCCCACAGGGAACTATTATTGTTCAAATCTATTCATTGATGCTCGGGATACAAAAGGAAATTCACAGCTTCACAGCTTAAAGAAAGCAAATCATCTTTTCTTTTCTTTCCAGTAATCGCAAATGACTAGAATGATTATTGAAATGTTGTGGAAAATCACTGATATATTTTCTTTATGTCTGCAGTTAGTCATAGATAATGTTTTTTTTTAAATGCCATCAGGCACTGTTCTCAGTGTATCTGCTGTTAAAAATGTAATTTTGTCCTAATCTCTCTAGCACCCCCTGGAGGCAGTGATGGCACAGAGCAGGGCTCAGGCAGTCCTGCTGGAGTTGTGTTCATTCTGGGCTCTCCTGAATATGGACACACACCTCCTCATGCCACTCGACCTAGACGCTTCTCAGGTGACCCTTCCATTATTTTACTTAATGAGACTGAAACACAAGTATTGTGTTTGCATGTTACAGTATCTGTTAGACTCACAATGCATTTTCAATTCACTTCATTTGCTGTTGAAGTGGGCACTCTCAGCCCAACAAGCCCTGGCTGGACCTACGGTCATGTGCACGAGGCTTACAGCTCGCCTGACAGTCTGCGCTATGGTTACACAGATGCCATGGCAACAAACCTATGCGAGGGTGTGGCCTTTGTGCCACCTGAACTGCCAGAGGAGACACTTATGGAGGTAAAATAATTGGGCTATACATTATGTATGAAGGATACAGTCATTCAGACAGTCAGCCAGGTAGTTGTCATATTAAAATAAACCCAGAAAGGTTGATCAAGATGGTTTTGCGTCATTCTGAAGGGGTTTATTTTGTGATAATGACTGACTGACTGCTTACCAAATAAATGAATATGATGTATTGGTTAATTGTATAATTTAGATTAAATAATTGTATTATGTGAGAAGATGATACGAGAGACATTAAACTAGCACAAATATGTAGAAAATTAATGGGTGGGGTCAATGGTCTGTTATACAGTTTATCGGCCAAAAATACACTACTGTTCAAAAGTTTTGGGTTATATTTTTGAAATGAGTCTCATGCTCATCAAGACTGCATTTATTTGTTAAAAAATACAGTAAAACATTAATATTATGAAATATTTTTTACAGTTTAGAATAACTGTTTTCTATTTTAATATATTTTAAAATGTATTTTATTCCTGTGATGGCCAGCTGAATTTTCAGCATCATTACTCCAGTCTTCAGTGTCACATGATCCTTCAGAAATCATTCTAATATTCTGATTTGCTGCTCAAGAAACATTTCTTTTTATTATCAATGTTGAAAACTGTTTAATGATTTTGTCAAAACTGATAAATTTTTTCAGGATTCTTTGATGAATGGAAAGTTCAAAAGAACAGCATTTATTTGAAATAGAAATCTCAAATAAATTATAACATTAAAAGTGACTTTGCGGTCATTACTGAATTAAAGTATTAATTTCTTCCCCCCAAAAAAACAAAACTTGCTGTCCTCAAACTTTGGAACGGTAGTGTATATGACCAATCAGAACTGAGTATGCTGGAGAGCTGTTTTTTTTTAAAATTGTTGTTATTGTGGCACCTGGTATGATGTGCTGTGATTAGGATTGTTTCATCGATTATTTCAAGATTTGATGTCCTGCTCTTCTTCACCACAGGAGGGGCATACGGACTTGCTGAGCCAACTGCGCTTCATTTTAGCCTTTTCCCACTGCATCACAGAGATCGCTAGAACAAAGGACAGTGGGATTGAAAGGAATATGGCAGTTGATGCTTCATTCTTAGAGCAGAGTGTGGTGGCCGACCAGGTCAGCCTGCTGAGCCATGAGTGGAGGTGAGATACAACTCAGTCACACATAAACGCATACATGTTTTATGTGTGATGTCTGTGATATTAAATGATGTACATTGTGAGTGATGTGCACATGTGTATGTAGCTCTGCAGAGCAGCTGGTCCTCTATATGAAGTGTGCTGAGCTGCTGTCCTCTGTGCTTCACACAGCGATGGCTGGGATCAAAGAAGGCAAACTCTTCCCATCAGGATCTGTTAAACAAGGTTAGTCATAGAAAGTTAGAAAACTAGAAAGTTCAAAAGAACAGCCTTTATATAAAATAGAAATATTTTGTACCATCGTAAATGTCTTTACTGTTGCATTTGATCAGTCAAAAACTGCATATACTGTAATTAAAGGGGTCATATGACGTTGCTAAAAAGAACATTATTTTGTGTATTTGGTGTAATGCAATGTGTTTATGCAGTTTAAGGTTAAAAAAACACATTATTTTCCACATACTGTACATTATTGTTGCTCCTCTATGCCCTGCCTTTCTGAAACGCGTCGATTTTTACAAAGCTCATCGTTCTGAAAAGTGAGGTGTACGCTGATTGGCCAGCTATCCAGTGCGTTGTGAATTTCTCAAGCGTGTGATGGAAATGTTACGCTCCTTACCATATTGTGATGCCATGTGTGCGACGAGTGCCTGTGCTGCGGGCTTTCACATTGAGCAGCATTAACTACACAGAGCTGTTGTTCACAGGCAAGCTGCGCAAAACCACGTTCATATTCGCGCGAATTTTTGCGCAGCTCGTCAGTGAACAACGGCTCTGTGTAGTTAATGCTGCTCAATGTGAAAGCCCGCAGGTGATGGAGATTTACCGCTGATTACAGAACCGGCTTTCTGACAAGATGTGCATTAAATATCGCATGCGATTTATCGTGCAGCCCTAGCTGAAATGTTCTGGACCAGTGTTGTAAATACAACTTAACCACTGATTTCTAGTTGTGTCCTCTTTTGGAAGGCCACACAAATTAGTTTCGCTTTCATAACGAAACACACAGCGTCTTCACGACATGGCGGCAGCAACAATACTACAGTGAGAATAAAAGTTACGCCTTCTTTCTTTGCGTGAACATTTGGGCGGTGTTATGCAAATCTTCCCACATCGTGAAGTAGATATGTGGGGGCGTGTTAGAACGAGCCATTTTAGGTAGGTGTGGTTGTCTCTTAACTTGTATAAAGAATATCTCTTTGGATTTGAGACTTTTGTCTTTGCAACTTTACAGATACAAAGAGAAAGGAAAAATTGAAATCGCATCATATGACCCCTTTAAAACTTTCATTCTATGTTATGTTGTTTGTTGCACTTGCAGTAGTACATAAGCTGAACGAGTTGTATAAGAAGAGTGTGAACTCCTGCCGTTCTCTCACTGAGAAACTCCAGCTCTTCATCAGCAGTAAACAAAGATTGATGGACCGCATCAACAGCATTACCGCTGAGAGACTCATCTACACACACACCATTCAGATGGTATGAACATATTGCATTATGTTTCTTATAATATAAGGAGAAACACATCAGTATCATATCACTAATAAAGAGTATGAATTGCATTCCTTTCTTATGTGATCAGGTACAGACGGCAGCACTGGATGAGATGTTTCATCACGGAGAAACCTCTGTAGAGCGATACCATAAGGCCTTACTGCTGATGGAGGGCCTGTCCTTAATTATTACAGAGACTGCAGATCTAAACAGTATCAACAAATGTGAGTGTGACACACGTTCAAAAGTTTGGGGTCAGTACGATTTTTTTCAAGAAATTAAAACTTTAGCAAATATGCATTAAATTGATCAAAAGTGACAGTAAAGACATTTTTGGTATGAAAAAAAAGATTTCTATTTCATATATGAAAAGTATTACGGTTTCCACAAAAAGCTCAACTGTTTTCAACATTGATAATAATAAGAAATGTTTCTTAAGCATCAAATCATATTAGACTGGCTTCTGAAGGAGTGACTCTGAAGACTGGAGTAATGATGCTGAAAATTCAGCTTTTCTGTCACAGGAATACATTACATTTTAAAATATGTTCAACTACAAAACAGTTATTTTAATTTGTAATAATATTTAACACTATGACTCATCTCTGATGTACGTTTTGTTTGTCTGTTCTATAGGTAGACAGTGTATTGAGCGGCGGCTCTCCTCCCTCCAGCCCAAAGGATGTGTGTGATGAAACCAACAACAACTACATCTCATTTCATCCCAGTTGCCTTTTGAAATTCTGTAAAAGGAAAAACTCATACTCGCTCATTAAAAATGTGATACTTGGCTTCCAAAGCCAGAAAAAAGGTGAGAAAAGATGTTTTCATAATAGACAAAGATGAAATCTCTATTGATATATGTGTATAAACAGAAGCAACATCTATGAATTAAACATCTATTTTGTTCACTGTCAAAGAATATTGAGTGAAACAGAATCAAGATGGCATCATTGGTTGAATAGATGTCTTGTTTAAATGCTTTGACCTCTGAATCTACACCAATGCATGATGGAACTTAATAAGAGATTAATTTAATCTTAGTACTACAATGTTAAAGCCAGTGTTGGAGTCTGAATGAGTAACAGCTTGGATGCGTTTCATTCAGTCGTACCAAAACATGCCCGTAGCATTAGTCTTATGAAGTTACATGGAATGATCCTGCTTTTGATGGACTTATTCTGCATGTTTTTTGCATGGTTCTGAGGAAATTATAGTTATCGGCTGTATCTGAAGGGAATTCAAAATAATGAATAATAATTCAACTTCTGTAGCAACCAAACCGTTGTTGAAATAGCAGTTGGCGGTGGATGTGTAGTATTCAGTGTTACATCTGTATGACTCTAATGTGGCAATTGACCAAAATTGTGGCAAACCTTTGTTGACCTATTGATATAGACTGTCAGTTTCATATGTTGTCATATGAAGATGGGAAAAAATACTTGAGATTTGAATTATATGAACTATCATACTGTTAGTCATACAGTGGTGTGAAAAGGTTTTTGCCCCCTTCCTGTTTTTATTTTTATTTTTGCATATTTGTCACACTTAAAAGATTCAGATCATCAAACAAATTTTAATATTACACAAAGATAATGCAAGTAAATGAAAAATGCAGTTTTTAAATGATGATTTCTTTTATTAAGGGAAAAAAGCTGTCCAAACCTGCCTGGGCCTACGTGAAAAAGTAATTGCCCCCTAAATCTAATAACTGGTTGTGCCACGCTCTGCAGCAACAACTGCAATCAAGTGTTTGCGATAAATGGCAATGAGTCTTTCACATTGCTGTGGAGGAATTTTGGCCCACTCTTCTTTGCAGAATTGTTTTAATTGCATAATGTGTTGCTCTTTAAGCATGCTTCACTTTGTCAGACAGTGATTATTTCTATTCTATTTAAGTGATTTCTTGATTCAACAGGTCTGGCAGTAATCCTGGGTGTGGCTAGTGAAATTTAACTCCGCTTTCGAAAATAATGTGGTTAATTGCAGTTCTTTCATGATTTAACAGGAGGGGCAATTAATTTTTCACGTAGGGCCACGTAGGTTTGGACAGTTTTTTTCCCTTAATAAATGAAATGATCATTTAAAAACTGCATTTTGTATTTACTTGCATTATCTTTGTGTAATATTTAAATTTGTTTGATGATCTGAATCTTTTAAGTGTGACAAATATGCAAAAAATTTAAAAACCAGGAAGGGGGCAAAAACCTTTTCACACCACTGTATGTGTGTGTGAAACAGTGAAGCACTTTATAAACCTATTTGCCTTTTGGGTGCCTGAAAAGAACCACTGCAGAGACAAGCCTTATGGCTCATTTCGGGTTAATTAACACCTGAAAGTCAAAGGAAATGCAATACAAAGACAGTCAGTATCTTGTGTGTAGCATTTTATATTTATCTGTTTTAGCTGTCAGTCTGAAAAGGATGTTTTAGTTTTCAGTTTGCTTTAGAATCTATTGCAAGTAAAGGACGTTTGCACAATTTGCTGGGATGACTTAGTCTTTGGTTTTTGTAGTGATTTGAGAGTGCCTTAAATGACCTAGCTTGTTTAATCACTCTGGACACTCTGAGACTTGCAATCTGTTATACTTCCAGCATTTTCATATCATATTCATTCATTACTTGCACTATTTTTGCATTTTCCAATGGCGATAACTCAAACTCTCTTTTTTTTTTAACCCTATCTGATAATAAGTTTCATATCAAGGTGTTTTTAAGGCATTTAGTCAGAATTGTGTGTGGTAGAATGGTTGTGATAGATGCACATGAACATTTTAAAATAACAGTGATGTTAAATTGAGGACAATTAAATATTTTGTATATGTTGTTGTTACAATATTTATGAAGTTTTCTGGTATTTTTGTCTTTTTATTTCCATTTTCAAAGCCAAAATCAAACATATGTGCAGAATGCGTGTGGTATGGGGGTGTGTAATTGAATAAATTTCACTTTCATATTTACTCTGTGTATGTTGATTCATTTCGAATTATATTACGTAAACTCTTGTCTTTAAACAGTAACTAGAGTCGTGGGGTCTAGAATTAACTCAAAATTAAGAAAATATTATTTCCTGGTCAATTATGCTGGAAATGTTCAAAAGATTTTATGTTGCCAAGTTTAAAAAAGCGTGTGTTTTAAGGCTAATTCATATGGTTAAAAATACACATAATTTCTACTAATATATTATATAATGCTTTATTATCAACAAGTAGCATGTACAGTGCCATATCTCACTATATAACAAAAACATTTCACATGCCTCAACAAGAAGGAACACGGAAAAAGAAAAGGAAAAAAAAGAGGGTATATAAACATCAGTTTACAGAGAAATACATATTATACATATATTTACATTTCCATAGGATATTACAATGCAAATTTTAATACAGAAAATATACTTTGCAGGTCAGCACCATTATTTATTATTATTGTTTTTTTTTTATATATATATTATGTGAAAATGTTAAAGGAGGAGCATATATTAATCGTTTTAATTGCTTTACAATTTTTCTACTAATATATTATATAATGCTTTATTATCAACAAGTAGCATGTACAGTGCCATATCTCACTATATAACAAAAACATTTCACATGCCTCAACAAGAAGGAACACGGAAAAAGAAAAGGAAAAAAAAGAGGGTATATAAACATCAGTTTACAGAGAAATACATATTATACATATATTTACATTTCCATAGGATATTACAATGCAAATTTTAATACAGAAAATATACTTTGCAGGTCAGCACCATTATTTATTATTATTGTTTTTTTTTTATATATATATTATGTGAAAATGTTAAAGGAGGAGCATATATTAATCGTTTTAATTGCTTTACAATTTTTCTACTAATATATAACTCCCAACCCATGCAAGTTAGTAACTCGTGCTGCAAGAAAACGAAGGGAAGCGAAGCCCACGGTAACCCCGCCCTCACACACACGTCACGCTTTCTTCTGTGACGGGATTGGGCAAGAGCCCGTCAGTCAAGGAAACGTCACGCTGTGAGTCAAGTGTTTCCGGGTATCCGGAGAAGAAAGAAAAAAAAATCAATCTCGCCATGTTTCACACAGAAATATCTGTCAAACGCTTATAACGGTTTTATTGAGCTTTGTGTTCGTGAGAGGGGAAACACGCAGGTGTTTTGTCGCGTAGACTCTGGAGATAGAGCTACAGTGGATGGTCGGAGCGCGGGACGGTGATTTTACAGTAAGTGGCGCGTGTTGATGTTTGTGTTTAGCAGGCGAGCTAATGCTCAGCGAGCGGAAACTCGAGCTTATTCTGCTCTGTATGTTCTACTCCACTGCATATACTTAAAGAATACACACGGGTATGTTAAACGTGTTCTCACTGGATAAGCTAGAGTGGGTGAGTTACTCACTATGTCAGTCAGCCTTAAGAGCAGAGAGGGCTTTGCTAGACGTAAACACCGTGCTGTCAATCCCACAGTGGGCATTATTCCTTGCTAAAATGTACCTATGGTAACTATAACCCCTCCCCCAAAATACTATAATTACTAGTGTAAAAAATAAATAATATGGGATCTGATTCAAACAGAGAAAGAATCTGTCACGGGTTTTTCTATTACTTTTTTTTTTTGACAGTGACAAAAAATATATACATTTAATGTAATAACAGCACCTGTAGTAATTGCAAATAGTTTTTGCCGAAGCTACGGTCACCATGGGGAACTTCTGTGAGAGGTGGAGTGGATGACAGTCGATAGCTAATCGATACAGTGTTAATTGTATTGAATGGTCAGGTCAAGTCAATTTAATTTGTATAGCGTTTTTCTCAGTGTACATTGTTTAATAGTAAATCAAATCATGATGTTAATGTTTAATATTTCCGTATCTTCATGCCATACAGTGGGTACCGAAAGTATTCAGACCCCCTTACATTTTTCACTCTTATATGTTTACCATCCAACCTGACAGAACTGGAGAGGCTCTGCAAGGAGGAATGGCAGAGGATTCCCAAATCCAGGTGTGAAAAACTTGTTGCCTCTTTCCCAAAAAGACTCATGGCTGTATTCGATCAAAAGGGTGCTTCTACTAAATACTGAGCAAAGGGTCTGAATATTTAGGACCATGTGATATTTCAGTTTTTCTTTTTTAATAAATCTGCAAAAATGTCAACAATTCTGTGTTTTTCTGTCAATATGGGGTGCTGTGTGTACATTAATGAGGAAAAAAATTTAACTTAAATGATTTTAGCAAATGGCTGCAATATAACAAAGAGTGAAAAATTTAAGGGGGTCTGAATACTTTCCGTACCCACTGTATAAACAATCAAGATAATATTTGCTATATTGTCAGTATACTGTATGTATAGATAGTTGTTTGTTTGCTTGTATGTATACTGAATGTATAGATATTTGTTTTATATTGATTTGTGAATATTGTAATGTTGTTTTAGATTAGAATATGTGGTGTGTGTGTGTGTGTGTGTGTATATATATATATATATATATATACACACACACAGTTTCTACATTCAAACCCTTGTCCTTGTAAATCGCCTTGGATGAGTGATAGATTTAGTAGATGAAAATAATTATTTTCAATAGCTGATACTGATATTTAGACATCAGGGTAATCAATATATAGACAAGAAATTGTTTACTATCTATTAATAAGGTCATTATATGAGGATGAAAATCTTATAAGGCTGGGTATCGATTCAGATGTCCCGATTCGATTCGATTTCCATTCGCAAGCTTTCGATTCGATTCTCGATTTTTTGATTACATTCAGTGTATATAGTTTTAATACAAATGCTATTGATATTTCAAAAAAATGAACAGTAAACATCAGTTTACAAATGGTGAATGAATAAAAAGAAATTAAGAACCACATGCCTGTATTTTTAAACCTATTCTTTTTTTGTATAGGGTCCTTTTTTAAACAATAATAGGGCCCTATAAAATGTTCTTATTTTTTCTGGTAATCAGATGAAGGCATAAAACATTAATTTAATTGATCCTAATCAAATGAAAATTAAACCCTTTTATTTTTTGGCAAACGACGTGCTGCACAACAGAGGTTTACTGTTAAAATTAAAAAGAAATCAGTTGTGATTATTCCTTTAAAAATAAAGATTTGTTCATATTTATTAGCAGTAGTAGCATTGTGTCTTAAGACTGCTAAATAGTAATATATTCTGTTTTCAGTTTCTTAACGTTAAACTAAACTTTTATTTTGATGTGTTGCCGTGAAGAAATTCCAGCTGCTGTGTGTGATATGACGGTAGTTTTCTCAAATGAAACGGTAAAATGCTAATGAAGTGACTCTCAGAGCAGCTGCAGATGACATTCGTGTTCATATCATCATATAGTGAGACGGCAGAAGCTGAAAACACCACGAGCGTCATCCGCGCTTTAGTATGTGTGTAGTAAACAAAACAGTGCACCGCACCATACGCCATTCATTAATTGCGGAAATCATGACGCCTTATGCGTGATATCAAATGCTTCCGCAGATTTATAGAATTACTATAGCGTTTCACCTGAGCATTGCGAATCACGCGTATGGCCATGATAAGTGCTGAATGAATGACAGGCTTTCTGTTGTAACATCGCGCAAGGTAAATAAGGGTGACATCTAGAGGAGAAGACTAATGATAAGATTCACGTTAATCAGATCTTGTTTTAAATTTGTGCTGAAATAAATACCGGAAAAGATTGATTCGCGGCTTTGTGAGAATCGATATCGAATCGACATCATTTAAAAAAACTATTAATCGAAAAATCTATTTTTTTTTTGCCCAGCTCTAAAATCTTAGAATTACCAATTATTGGTCTATTATAGGGATAGTTCTCCCAAAAATTTAATTCTGTCGTTACTCACACATCATGACTCGTGTCTTTCAACCTATATTAATTTTTGTGTTCTTCGAAATACAGTTCCACCAAACCTTTCATCCATCAAAAAGTTCATAAAGACATTGTACAAGTAATCCATATGAATCTGAAGAGAGACAATAACTTTATAATGATGAGCAGATCTACCTACGGCTTTTATTCACATATAAATATTGACCAACGCACATCAAAATTGGTAAACAGAAGCTCAAACAGGCTTGCATGACGTGAGAACAAACGTCATTGGTTATTGGGCATCAGGTAAGCATAGGGCTGCACGATTAATCGAATGCTATTCTCATGAGCATCTTGTCAGTAAAGCCGGTTCTGTGATTAGTAGTAAATCTCCAGCACGTGCTTTCAGATGGAGCAGCATTTACTACACAGAGCCGTAGTTCACTGACAAGCTATGCAAAATCGTGTTCATAATCACAGACGATTTTATCGCGCGATTATGAAATCGTTCGCGATAATGAAAGCTGTTTGCGTAGCTTGTCAGTGAACTATGGCTCTGTGTAGTAAATGCTGCTCCATCTGAAAGCAAGTGAAAATACCACATTTAATAACATGTTTTTACTCCAAACTCACTTCATAACATCAGTCGAGTGTTTGAAATAAATCCTTCTGTGAGATGATGTGGTTTCTTACACAGAATAAGTACTTACACAGAATAACATATTTCATAGTATTCTAAGCAGTGATAAAGGCTTATCACTTATAAGGCCTTAAAGGATTATAATAAAAAATTATAATAAAATGAACTCCGATAAACCATATATTGTTGTAGTCGTGTGTTTATTAGTCATGTTGAATTAATGAAAGCAGTTAAATCTTCTGTTTATTCAGCAACCGCTATAGGGATTTCCTTGGTTTCTTCTGCGAGGCGTATTTGGAATTTCAGCGTGAGAGCGCCCTCTTGCTTTCGGATGGAGATTTACTGCTGATCACAGAACCGTGCTTCACTGAAAGATACGCATGACAATCGCAACTTCTGCCTAATCGCGATTTATCGCTACGTCTGGGTATCGACTTTTTAGGCACCGACCGAATTGCCTCAATGCCATCGAGTATCGAAAAACGTCTTGTTGTTCGGTACCAAATTTCGATACCTAAGGGGTTAATCTCATCAGCGTCAGTGAGCCAATAAGCCTGCAGCACTTGCCGGTGTGTTCGACTAGAGGCGCTGCGCAGATCGATCATCCGAAAGCGCACAGAGCAGTCTGCTCTCTTTAGCTCTCGTGGTACTGTAATACCACCAGTATAGAGTAGCGCGGGAGTTGCGTGGAGTTCCGATCATATGCAGATGTCCGTTCATACTAACGTTACACGACCGAAAGCGCGTGTTATGTGACCATTCATGCAAACTGTAGCATCATGCTACATAAGACAATAAATAAGATTTATATTCCGCTTTTACTCAAAACTCACTTTAAACCACCATCGAGTGTTTGTAATAACTTTCGATTGCCGTCTAACAGGGCCGGATTTACGCCTTGCTCAAGACATCGAGCAAATAAATATAACAAATAATAGGGTAAAAAATGACAAACTATTTCCATGTCTTCCACCTTTTTTATGTACGTTAGGCTACGGAAATCACGTTTTCTTTCTCCCAGTCTCTCTCACAGACGCAGACACAGTGCAGACACGCAGAGACACGAACAGAAACTTCTTGTCAGCGCTGCACCGCAAATTTATTAGTAAAATAGTTTCGCAGCTGAAAAGCTACATGACATTTCTCAGTAGCGAGGTTCATGAAGGAGTTTAACCTAAAATGTTGGTTACATTTTGTTCCTTTGTGCAGTGGCTCAGGAGATGAGTCTTTGAGTTTGTATAAACATCAACAAGCTGAAAAATAAAACCAAAGTTTTTTTTTAAGATAATGTAATCTTGTTAAAATTGATTTCATAAAATTGGTATCGAAAAAAGTATCGTTCAGGAACCGGTATCGAAGTCAAGGTATCGATATCGAAAATTTTTGAACGATACCCAGCCCTATTTATCGCCTTTGCGATTTAATTTTGATTAATCGTGCAGCCCTAGGTAAGCACATTTGAGCTTCTGTTTACCATATTTAAAGAATGTTTTGGAGCAATTGACTTTCAGTGAAGGGACAGAGAGGGTTATTCAGGTTTGGAATTACGTAAGGGTAGGTAAATGATGGCAGAATATTCATTTTGTGTGAACTATTCCTTTAATTGGCCTGAGCAATATATTGGTCTGTCTCTACAAATTAGACTTTTTCCATGGTAAATCAGACTTTTTCCATGGTATGAATTTTGATATCTTTATCCAACCGAAATATATTTTTATGGTAGAAACATTGCACTGTTGTCTCCCCACAGAGTGTCTTTTAATACAATTGAAGTGGCACGCAATGCACCATGGAGGAGGCCCACCAAATGTGCAGAGGAACCTTCAGAGATCCAGGTCCTTCACTGGATCTGAGGCGGAAGACCAACAACCACAGCAGCCCCAAAAACAACAGCAACATCAGCAGCCCATGCCGGTTACCCAGCAACAGCCGGCAAATGCCAATCACCCCCAGTCACCGGTGACATCTTTTGCTCCGTCCGCCAGTCCCTCTGCACCACAGTCTCCCAATTATCAAATCATTATGAGTCGGAGTCCGGTCACAGGCCAGAATATGAACATCACTTTACAGAACGTGGGACCAATGGTTTCTGGGAACCAGCAAATTACCCTTGCCTCTCTTCCTCTCCAGAGCCCAGCATCCCCTGGCTTTCAGCACCAGACTCAGCAGTGGAGGTTCGAGTCCGGGTCTTCATCTTACGTGGTGACATCACCCTTGCCCCAGACAATGCAGCCTCAAAGTCCTACCCAGCACAGTCCGGTCCCCATACAGGCTGTGCCCAGGCCGAGCGCTCCTGGGTCGGCTCTAGGAGTGTGCGGTCAGAGCCCGACAAGGTTTGTGGAGGCAGGTATAATGGTTAGGCAAATCAACTTGGGCAGCCCTCCTGGAAGTAGTCATTTTGTGTACCAGGATGGAACAGGATTGGCTCAGCTGGCTTCCACAACAGCTGGAGCCGTTCAGCTAACCTCACCTGGGACACCAGGGGCTATCAGAGAGAGATGCCTGTCCCAGCCGCACTCTCAAACCGGGGGCACCATTCACCATTTGGGGCCGCAGAGCCCTGTTGCTGCAGGGGCTGCTCTCCCAACATTGGGCAGCCCTGGGCACATCACCACCTCCAATCTGCCTCCTCAGATCAGTAGCATCATCCAAGGCCAGTTAGCGCGTCCCATGATTTTTGAGAAGACCGCGCAAGGCGTTGTGGCCTCTTTTGGGGTCCCATCTGCAATCCCTCCATCCAGCCCATCCAGGAGCAACCCTCCCCAAGGCCTCGCCAACCAGTCCCTGACTCCCACCAGCATAAAGAAGATGCAGCCGAAGAAGCTGGAGGAGATTGCACCCTCAAATCCAGAAGTGGCACAGTTGAGAAAGCAGTGTCTGGAGCATCATGCAAAGAAGATGGAGAGTCTGAAGGAGGTGTTTAAGGAGTACCTGATTGAGCTCTTTTTCCTGCAGCATCTGCAAGGGAACATGATGGACTACCTTGCTTTCAAGAAAAAGCCTTGTGTGCCTCTCTTCACCTACCTGAGGCAAAATGATCTTGACCTTGAAGATGAAGAGGAGGAGGAAGAGCAGTCTGAGGTCATCAATGATGAGGTAAAAAAAAAAAGCGCTTGGCTCTTACCTACAATATATTTTCAATGATGGCAAAGTTAAATTTTTAACAGCCGTAATGGCAGTCTTCAGTGTCACATTTCTTATTATCAGTGTTGAAAACAGGTGTGCTGCTTCGTATTTTTGTGGAAACTGTGATACATTTTTTGAGGATTCTTTTGATAAATGTTTTTGAGGATTGATGTAGTGGTCGACCGATATGGGTTTTTTGGCTGCCGATGCCGATGCTGATATCTTGGAAAGCAGGGTGGCCGATGGCCGATATAATTGTATTTATTTTAATTAATATTTAAGAAATTTTAAATAATTTGAAAATGAATTAAAAAATAAATTTGTAAAATAAACGTATTTATACTTTAAATGTCAAAGTATTTTTCACAAATAAATAAATATTTAATAAAAATATAATTAAAAAGGAAGTAAACAGTGTAACCAACAGGGCACTCAGTAATCTGGGAAGTTTGTGTGCATTGGGATTTGGAATAATATTTTTTCAAATAAAGCCAAGGTAACACTCATTTTACATACAGCACACAGTGAAAATTACATGAATATGACAGTGGGCAAAAGCATGAAGCACAGCATAATTAGAAATCATGAGTTTTAAGTTTGTCGATGGCGTGTCTCCAGTGAAGCTGAACTCTCCTCCTGTCTGCATTCAATTTGCACGGACCAACCGTCATGCAGAAAACACGCGATCATGCAGGATACAAATGCACACTTCACAAGATCTCACAGCTGGATCCAACTAAGTTTGCAAGATTTTTTTTAATTAAATGTTCATTAGTCATTCAAAGATTTGTTTAAATGATATAAATGCGTATTTGCTGAATGCTGACGTCAAACGAGAAAGTATTATAATATTTGCCTTTCTATAACTAATAATATAAAAGCAATCATTATATATCATATACTTTTTTGTATACATTTTAATTCCTTTGTTTAACAGTTCTTTCTGATTATTAGACAGATTTTAGACAGAACTGTTAACGACGACAGCGAACAAGGAGAATGTGAAAACTGTGTGCGCAGGCAGCGCCTTCAAAATAAAAGTCCTGCCTCGAACTCATCGGCTAAACAGAAAAACTTATCAGCCGATGCCGATATTTGAAAAATGCCGATATATCGGCCTTGGTGATATATAGGTCGACTACTAGATTGATGAGTAGAAAGTTCAAAAAAATTGCATTTATTTGAAATATAAATCTTTCACATTAAAAAAAAGCTTATTTATTCAGAAATTAATATATTTTAAATAAATTAATAATAGTATATTTATAATAATAAACGAATCCAGATTATAAAAATTATCATCATGTCTTTGTGACCCACAAAACAACTTTTCTTTGTTGGGAGCTCTTGGTCTCTTTTTCATTTGGAAATATCAAGATATTTTCTGTGGCTTTGTATCTCTCATCTGTTTCTATGACAACCTCTCAGGTGAAAGTAGTGACTGGAAAGGATGGACAGACGGTGACTCCTGTTGCTATAGCTACACAACTCCCACCCAACGTGTCTGCAGCGTTCTCTGCTCAGCAGCAGTTCCAGGTGATGGAGGCTTCCTTACTAGGAACGTGAAGGAGGAAAAATTTTTTAACATTCAGTATGATAGCGCTTTCATTATGTGTTTTGACAGAATTGTGACATTAGACGTAATCAGGCAAGATTTTAGTTAAGGTGAGCAGTACAGTTTGTGCTCTGTGTGAATGAGATTCTCACTTTGGATTGTTTTCCATCTCATAGACCCATGCCGGGGTGGCAGGTGGCAGCATCTCTAACTCTGTGGACATGGAGGCTTTCAAGCGGCAGCAGGCCATGGCACAAGCAGGTAGGGCGACGTCGACAAAGGGCAAAGGTGGAAGCCTGTTTTGTTTTCATTTGCTTCTTTATTCCCCCTTTTTGTTTTCTACTTTTCTGTTTGCTATTCTTCCTTTTTTTCCCTCTCCTTCCAATTCGCTTCTGCTTACTCAGTATTCCAGCATCTTTTCCCAGCTCTGTGTTTGAAGCCTGTAATCCAGCTTCGGAGCTTCCCAACAGCTACCTGCTGGTGTGCAAACATCATTGCCATGTGCCAAGTGTTTTTTCTCCTTCTTTTGTTTTTTCCTGTTCTATATCTCATTTTTTGGGAGGGAGTTTTTTTTTTATTTATTTTTTTTGCGTTTTGAGGGTATTGTGTGTTTTGCATCCCAGATCAGGCTAAGAGGTCCCGGATGGAAGTGGGTCGGCATGGGATGATATTCCAGCACCCCGCTGTAACTCCTTTAGGATCTCCCGGCATTCCCCTCCAGCAGCTCATGCCTACAGCGCAAGGTAGGAGCGTCGTTGCGTCTCGGGACAGATCCACTCTTGTGACTGTTATTCAGTGCTGCTGGAGGTCAGGGTTCATTCCAGAGTTCCCAAAGTTGATCCCACCTTTTTTCCAAGCATCATCTTCCAGTTGTTGATCCACTTATTGGGACTCCATTCAGACTTAGCCCTCATTTAAAATCTTTCTCAAACCATCAGAGGGACAGCTGGGCAGAAGATACAGCTGAAGATCAGTTTGGAAGACATCACATTTTTTCATTTATGATTTGCCCATTAGTTCCTTGAGCCATTCACCTCATCCGTTTACGTTCTTCTTTGCCATAATGGCATCTCTGATTCCATCCAGGGCTCATCGGATGATGCGCCCCAAACTGTCTACTGGGATGTCCGATTTAACATAGAGCTTGTTTTGCGTTTAGTTCTGCGGTTTATAGTTGACATCTCCTCTCCTGATCCTGCAGAGCTCCTCCTTCACTTCCCTAAATTTACTGTATTGCCTACTTGGAACCTAAATGCACTTTCAGTCTTGGTTCCCTTCATGTAGAGAGTTATTTTCATTTCTCTTTATCGTCACCATATTTTCAGTTCCCATCTTCATCTTCGGTTTCCATAACATTCCTTCATGACCTGATGGTGCAAAAAGTGACGCTCAGGAAAGGTCTTATAAACAAGCAGGTTAATCTCAGAAAGCTTCGGAGTTGACAAATTGACGTATTTGGTAATTTAGCTCATGATGAAATGCTAAAAGAGGGAGATACTTAGTGTTTACAGCTGGGCTTTACATTCTTCTGTGCTAAACTTCCATTGCCATTCCTCTGCTATACCCTTTGCTTTGTTGTGTGGCTTGAGTATTAATGCAGATGTTCCAAACCTTATCTGCTTTATGCATGTTCATGAAGTGTGTTAGTGCTTCAGTTGTGTCCTTTACCTTTCTGTGCCTTTTTTTTTCTTTTGAGTTCTTCTCCTGTTTTTGTTTTATTTTGTTTTCTTGATTTGTTTCTTTTTATATCTAGTCTTTTCCACTTATGGTTAGTTCAATGGTAATGCATGATTACTTCGTTCTTCATAGTAGTATTCTTAAGCATTGAACGAAATATTTTGATTTTCACATTTACGAGTTCTAATTTTCATTCATTAGAACATGTAAATCTTCCTTGATTTTTGTTATGTAGTCATTGTGACATGAATAGTAGTTTTCATTAATATTCCCTTTTCTCCAGCATTGTGTAGCACATTGCTGGTGATTCATAACATCATACCCATAAAATCAAAAGAAGTTTAGTTGAAATACACAAATGGGTAAAATCATGTTTAAGTTCTACTGCACCCTACAATCATAATAGATTTCTAGATCCATAAAAGTTGCAACACTAATTTCATGACAATGAAACATCTTAATTACTGTACTGTATTACAGTGATTTATTTAAAATTTTGTAATTGTTTTTTTATATAAAAATCAACAAATTGCAGGCAATTTAACATTTTACATCAACAAAAAATGTGTAAATATTTTTAAATGTTAAAAGGAAAATTACATAATATTATGTAAATTATCTTATTTAATAATAATTATAAAATAAATCATAAATATTATCTAACATTAAGGAAATGTGAATTGGAGTGAAATGTTCTTAATTGTTATATAATATTTCAGTTAAATTAATAATAATACTAATCTTTGTATTTTTCAAGTATTATTTCGTATGTCTTCTAATTTTCTAATTTGCGGGTGAACTATGACTCAGACATGTTCTTTTCACTTTATATTTAAAAACAATTAAAATGACTTTAGGTATCAAATTTTATATAAAGTGTCAAATACAACATTTTGAATTTTCAGTATGGGCTTTCGAGGTGTTTATAAAGAAATATTTACCACAAAAAAAAAAAGGTCCAGAGAACGCTGTAATTTTGGTTGAAATGCAGTCAGTAAACAGACATGAGGTAAAACAACATATCGTGTTTCCAATTCTTCATTTTCTCCTTCTATGGAACTCTTCCTTGCCCTCCATATCCCTCTATCTTTCTCTCTTCTCTTTCCTCTCTCTGCTCTGTTTCCTTCATCTTGCCCCCCATAACAGGAGGCATGCCCCCAACCCCACAAACAGTCCAGATTGGTGGGCACAAACAGAACCAGCAGCAGTATGACCCGTCCAAAGGTCCCCCTGTCCAGAATGCCGCCAGCCTCCACACGCCACCCCCACAGCTTCCAGGCCGCCTCCCCCAGGGTGGGCTCCCTATGGCTGGCCTGCCTCTCTCCCTGTCCCAGGGCCAGGCCATGGTGGTGGATCAGCAGGCCCTGGTGGCTGGTGGTCAGCTCCAGGTGAAGGTGCAGGGTGCCGGGGCCGTGCTGGCTCCAGTCAACCCACATGCGCAGCTGCAGTCACAGCTTCAGCAGATGCCGTCAGGGCTCCACCTACAGATGCAGCAGTCGGTCATGCAGCCTGGACAGGCAGTGAGTATGCTAAAAGACATTTAGGACATTTAGTGCCACAGAAACCTCACTAACCACATTGAAAAGTTTGTCTTCCTTGTTTAAAAAAGCTTGTTCTGCTTACGATGGTAGTAATAAGTATGTGAGCACATTTCTGATTGCCACTCTAGCCTTTGGACTATCTTAGACAATCTTAAACAATCAAAGCATGTTTTCCATGTTTTCACTAAATTAAAAAGAAGGAAAAAACACATTTAGCAAAATTGCCACACAGACAATTCCAAGAATATTTTTGAGGGATAATGCAAAGACTTGAATCAACTGGACAAGTCATCATATTTTCACTTGAATTGACTTGTTTTTTTTGTCTTTTTTCACTGAGGAAAATGTAAAACATTTATTTTTGTGACGTTATATTTTAAAGGTTTATTATAAGTAAAATACAGTCAAAATATAAAATCTTAAATGATCAGAGCATTTTTTTTCCAAACTTTTCACTAAATTAAAAAGGAAATATTTTATTTTGCCAAATTATTTATATACTCTACAGCAAGAATGCACAGAACTTAACAACATTTCCCTATTCATATTTTTACCAAAACATTTTGTACATACATAAATGCTACACAGAAACTTCCAAGAACATTTTTGAGGGATGATGCAAATGAAATAGAGCCTGACTGATATATCGTTTAGCCGATATTATCGGCCGATATGAGCCTGTCGCCGATATATCGGTATCGGCAAATATGCCGCCGATATGAATTTTTTTTTTACAGAGCATATAACGCAGATAAAATGCTTGAAATGGTGTAATTACTTAGTTTGTCCAGCTGAGTACGCTCCATTGTTTGCTACTGGTGACATGGATGAAATGCTTTAAAGCTTAAGTCTATGGAAAACCATTGAAACTTTGAACTGCCATATCTCCGTAACGCACCAAATTCGGGGATCCCTGCAGCTCGAGGAACCCTCTCGAACGCAAATCGAGTGTACGTCTCGAGGCCCTCTTTTGAATGAGACCACCCCCGCGTCGATAGCCCCCGGGGTTCGGGAGTTATGGGCGGTTAAATTCGTGGTCCGGCGCCGACTGATCTAGCAATCCCGTGGGGCGGCGTTCGAGAGGGCTCCTTGAGCTGAAGGGATCCCCCGAATTTGGTGGAGATCCTCCGGCGCGTTCGCGAGATAGTGACACCAGCCAGCACTTTCACTTCAGTAAGGAGGTCTCTTGTTCAGGCAGCAGCATTCAAGCGTCGACCATAAGTGCCCCGCGAAGTGGACTTCACATGATATTCCTCCATGATTCCAGTTCCAAGGGAACGTACACGTTGCATTCAAAGGGCATTAAAGTGCGCGAGATGTGAATTTATATATATTTACAGAGGTAAATTGTCACACTTCACACTTCTCTAGTAAGTTCCGTCTGTGTGTGAAGACAGTAGTGCAAATCCGTGAATTAATGTTCCAAAGTGAAATAAACTTCAACGGAATAAAGTTGAATGTAATTGAATTGAATTAAAGTTAACTTTACTGTTCAGTGCACTGATGTCAGACTCATTTTGAATAAAGTTTATTGATAAATTATTAAAAGCCCTGCCTCCATCATTACATATCTTTGGCACGTTATTATAAGTGTTTGATCATTGCAAAAAATGTGTTAATGTATATATATATTCTGTTTATGTATATACTGTATTCTATATATAGTACCAGTCAAATGTTTGGACACACGAATGGGAAAGTGTCCAAACTTTTGACTTGTACTGTACTATATTATACACAAAGTATATCGGCAGATATATCGATATCGGCCTTTTTTTTTTACTCCCAAATATCGGTATCGGCCCCAAAAAACCCATAACGGTCGGGCTCTGAAATGAACAGTTGCAATTTGAAATAATTTATGAAAAATTAATCAAACTCTAAAGCCATTTTTGCTGCTGATGTTTTAATCAGATAAATTAAAACATCTGCTGCATAGAAAAAAATCATACAATATGTCTGATGAGACTCTCTTAATAGGCAAATAAAAAGTGCAATAAAGTCATCACAATATTCAATTTTATATCAACAGCAAAATCATTATGACTATATCATGAATGTTCAATATATAGCACAGGCCTATTTACAACAGTAGATTTTGTTGCAGTTAATCCTTTCTCTCTTTTTCAGACTGTGGCACTTGTGCGTCCTGGATCAGATTCCTCCCAACCTGCCCAGCGTTTGATGTCCAACTCTCTCTCCAACCCTGCCATGTCTCCTGCTCTTTTAACATCCCTGTCCTCTCTCCCCTCCTCACACCCTTCTGCCCCGGTCCGCACCAGCAGTACTGGCCCCAGCCTCTCTCCTGCTGCCCAGTCCAAACTTGCTGTCACGAATGGCACCACCGGGCTGAAAATGTCCAATCTGGGTCAGAGTCCAGTTGGGCAGAACTCACAGGAATGCTCTCAGGACAAGCAAGCAGAACAAGCCAAGCTGGTGAGAATTCTCAGAATAAGATCTTTTTTAGTATGCATTAAAGTAGCACATTTTGTAGTATATGCTGCCTATAATGTCTGACACAAGATTGTAACGTGTCTTTGTAGGAGAGTCATGTGCACCAACGCATTGCAGAGCTCCGTAAAGAGGGCCAGTGGTCAGCCAGCCGCTTACCCAAGCTGCAGGAGGCCTGCAGGCCCAAATCCCAGTGGGACTACCTGCTGGAGGAGATGCAGTGGATGGCTGCTGACTTTGCCCAGGAAAGGCGCTGGAAGATGGCTGCTGCCAAGAAGGTGGGAAGAAACACACTCAGTCTAGATATATCGTTTAGCCGATATTATCGGCCGATATGAGCCTGTCGCCGATATATCGGTATCGGCAAATATGCCGCCGATATGAATTTTTTTTTTACAGAGCATATAACGCAGATAAAATGCTTGAAATGGTGTAATTACTTAGTTTGTCCAGCTGAGTACGCTCCATTGTTTGCTACTGGCGACATGGATGAAATGCTTTAAAGCTTAAGTCTATGGAAAACCATTGAAACTTTGAACTGCCATATCTCCGTAACGCACCAAATTCGGGGAGCTCGAGGAATCGAGGAACCCTCTCGAACGCAAATCGAGTGTACGTCTCGAGGCCCTCTTTTGAATGAGACCACCCCCGCGTCGATAGCCCCCGGGGTTCGGGAGTTATGGGCGGTTAAATTCGTGGTCCGGCGCCGACTGATCTAGCAATCCCGTGGGGCGGCGTTCGAGAGGGCTCCTTGAGCTGAAGGGATCCCCCGAATTTGGTGGAGATCCTCCGGCGCGTTCGCGAGATAGTGACACCAGCCAGCACTTTCACTTCAGTAAGGAGGTCTCTTGTTCAGGCAGCAGCATTCAAGCGTCGACCATAAGTGCCCCGCGAAGTGGACTTCACATGATATTCCTCCATGATTCCAGTTCCAAGGGAACGTACACGTTGCATTCAAAGGGCATTAAAGTGCGCGAGATGTGAATTTATATTTATTTACAGAGGTAAATTGTCACACTTCACACTTCTCTAGTAAGTTCCGTCTGTGTGTGAAGACAGTAGTGCAAATCCGTGAATTAATGTTCCAAAGTGAAATAAACTTCAACGGAATAAAGTTGAATGTAATTGAATTGAATTAAAGTTAACTTTACTGTTCAGTGCACTGATGTCAGACTCATTTTGAATAAAGTTTATTGATAAATTATTAAAAGCCCTGCCTCCATCATTACATATCTTTGGCACGTTATTATAAGTGTTTGATCATTGCAAAAAATGTGTTAATGTATATATATATTCTGTTTATGTATATACTGTATTCTATATATAGTACCAGTCAAATGTTTGGACACACGAATGGGAAAGTGTCCAAACTTTTGACTTGTACTGTACTATATTATACACAAAGTATATCGGCAGATATATCGATATCGGCCTTTTTTTTTTACTCCCAAATATCGGTATCGGCCCCAAAAAACCCATAACGGTCGGGCTCTGAAATGAACAGTTGCAATTTGAAATAATTTATGAAAAATTAATCAAACTCTAAAGCCATTTTTGCTGCTGATGTTTTAATCAGATAAATTAAAACATCTGCTGCATAGAAAAAAATCATACAATATGTCTGATGAGACTCTCTTAATAGGCAAATAAAAAGTGCAATAAAGTCATCACAATATTCAATTTTATATCAACAGCAAAATCATTATGACTATATCATGAATGTTCAATATATAGCACAGGCCTATTTACAACAGTAGATTTTGTTGCAGTTAATCCTTTCTCTCTTTTTCAGACTGTGGCACTTGTGCGTCCTGGATCAGATTCCTCCCAACCTGCCCAGCGTTTGATGTCCAACTCTCTCTCCAACCCTGCCATGTCTCCTGCTCTTTTAACATCCCTGTCCTCTCTCCCCTCCTCACACCCTTCTGCCCCGGTCCGCACCAGCAGTACTGGCCCCAGCCTCTCTCCTGCTGCCCAGTCCAAACTTGCTGTCACGAATGGCACCACCGGGCTGAAAATGTCCAATCTGGGTCAGAGTCCAGTTGGGCAGAACTCACAGGAATGCTCTCAGGACAAGCAAGCAGAACAAGCCAAGCTGGTGAGAATTCTCAGAATAAGATCTTTTTTAGTATGCATTAAAGTAGCACATTTTGTAGTATATGCTGCCTATAATGTCTGACACAAGATTGTAACGTGTCTTTGTAGGAGAGTCATGTGCACCAACGCATTGCAGAGCTCCGTAAAGAGGGCCAGTGGTCAGCCAGCCGCTTACCCAAGCTGCAGGAGGCCTGCAGGCCCAAATCCCAGTGGGACTACCTGCTGGAGGAGATGCAGTGGATGGCTGCTGACTTTGCCCAGGAAAGGCGCTGGAAGATGGCTGCTGCCAAGAAGGTGGGAAGAAACACACTCAGTCTATGATATTAGAAATTTCTCAGGCAGTATTAACACAGCCGATTGTATGTTTATCTGATGTAGAGGTCGGATGTAACCTCAATGTATTTGGCCACATGTTCTGGTGCCAGTGACCATTCATTATGGAGCAGGCTAAAATTCAACTTTGATTTAAAGTTAAACAATCTCTCTCTTTAGCTTGTGCGCACATGTGCGCGTTACCATGTTGAAAAGAAGAAGATGGAGGAACGTGAGAAGAGGGAGGAGGAGATGAGGCTGCGGCACATTGCCAGCACCATCGCCCGTGGGGTTGACTATTTCTGGTCAAATATTGAACAGGTACATTTACATACCATTTATACCAGTGTTAAATTAGTATTATAATAGTATTTATTAGGGCTGTGTATCACCAGCAAAGTCACGATACGATACGTATCACGATACAGAGGCCACGATATGATATGCATCACGATACATGACTGCGCTAAATTTCACCTCAGCAGAATTTAGAAAACAGCTGTTTATTAAACACTGCTTACTATAGTGCCATTTCTAACTATTGGCAGAGCAGGCAGTTGACCTCTGCATTATGAAGGGCCTCCATAACTGTACCACAGTACAAGATAGGTAATGGCATATGTTTCATGTTTACATTGTGCACTCCCCACCAGGTACAATATTCTGATTGTTTGCATCTTGTTTTTAAGCCCATAAATAATAATGTACTTGTTCTAATAAATTTGTATTGTGATGTATTCATTCTAATATGTCTAAAAAATAATTTACATTGCTGGTAGGTTATCATTGCACAAATTAACACTCTCTCTACAATAAAAAAAAAAAATGAGAAGAGTTCTAAACTAACGCGCTGTCTTCACTGTATCTAACGCACACACGTTTAAGGCTGATTTATGGCTGATTTATACTCGAGCGTCAGCAAGTTCGCTTTGAGTGCGTGCAACGTCGTTTCGCGTGACGGTGTGCACAACATTTTTTGTCACTTTCCGCGCAGCTCCGCTTCCGAAGATGCACGAGTTCAAATCGACTCTAGCCGAACATGCACGTCTGTGCCAGCATTTGTGTGAAACAAGCGCAGTTTGATGTTAAGTTCAGTCACACA
>NW_015506220.1:441424-443167 GCF_001515645.1 Sinocyclocheilus grahami | reverse complement strand
CACACACACACTCTCTCTCTCTCTCTCTCTCTCTCTCTCTCTCTCTCTCTCTCTCTCTGTCGTAAATGAACAGTTGATGAATCACACTTTTCTGAGAATAGACTTGAAGTATAGATAGCTAAACTCTGTTTTGGGGATTACGTCTCTTTATATCAGGTAACCCCGTTGTGTTCCTCTGTGGCCAGATTATTAACAGATGCTCTATTCATTCTTTTTTAGAAACCTCGCAATTTTCTACAAAATTTTAAACGTTGTAAAATTAAGCGTGGTCCACTGCTGCACACGTGCCACAGTATCGATACAGGGCCAGCTGTATCGATACTCGTATCGTCAAATCTGTGTGACGATACATCGTCGTACCGATATTTTGAACACAGCACTAGTATTTATTAATATTTTAGTTTTTTAGTTTGTCATTTTAGTACTTTCAACTTACTCATTTTGTTTCAGTTATTCACCAAAACAAAATTTCTTTTTTTTCCCTATCATTTGTAAGTGTTTTTTTTATTATTATTATTTATTATAATTTATGTTTACATTTTTATTTCAGCTTTATTTCAGTTAACGAAAACTATATTTAATCGTTTTTAACTTTAGGTTTAGTTAACAATAACAACACAGACATATACTTTAGTACTGGAACAAAACTGAGAAATAGCAGTTAAAATAATATTAATAAGAATAATAAAATCAAGGAATTGATTTGTGTGAATCTTAAGATGTTCTGCAACCTCAGAAGCATTCACCTGTGTTTGGGTTCATTGCCTTTCACTCGGTGTGGGTCAGATACAAAATAATGCATCATATTTATTAGAAATTAGTATTCACATTTAGACAGAAAATCTCACTGTGATCAGTGCTATTCCACTGTATGTGGAGGTTTGTATTAGTTCCTCACAAAAATAATTTTTTCTCTCTGTCTTACCACAGGTTGTGGAAATCAAGCTGCGTTTTGAGATCTATGACAAACGACAAAAAGTTCTTAGCTTGCAGAAGGCTGCGAGTAAAGGTGAGATTAAGTAATGGTATCTGACCTGTCTTAACTGAATGTTCAGACTTTGTCAGAGATTATTAATTCAGAAGAGACTTTGTATTGCAACAGGCCAGTGTGCTAAAGTGACCCAGTCAGCTGGACAGAAGTCAGATAAAGAGAGTAAAGGGGTAAGATCTTCTCCATGAGTTCTCCGAGATCCAGCCTCTTTGCTGCTTCACTCATCCTCTCATTGTCTTTGACAATTTTTCTTCCCTTTTTTTCCCATACAGCAGGAGACCGGCCCATCCCGAAAGAGAAAGTCAAGCACCTCTCTTTCGGATGTAGAGGGTACATATTGCAATTAAATATAGTTGCCTTAACGTTCTTTGTGTGCATGCTGTTGATTGCTCCGTTGTTTTTTTGCAGTTGAAGATGAGGAAAGTACAATAGAGGAGCAGGAGGCGATGGAGGTGGCAGCTGATCAGAAAGCAGAGCTGGCCGAACTAACAAAAGAAGGTAAGTTTTAGGGCTGAACGATTAATTGCATTTGCGATAATATAGAGGCTGCGATTTACACTCGGTCACATGACACGCGCAAAAAAAAGAGGTGTGTCTGACTTGAAGATCGATCGGTGTGTGACATCAAAGTAAGGCAAGAGAAAGCATAAGGAGACGTCCGCTCTCTTATAGCTCTCGCAGTACTTTGATGACACACACCGATCGGTCTAAGTAGCACTGCTTCAAGTCAAACACATCTAAGCAGTCTTCAG
>NW_015506220.1:439147-441051 GCF_001515645.1 Sinocyclocheilus grahami | reverse complement strand
GTCATTTTAGTACTTTCAACTTACTCATTTTGTTTCAGTTATTCACCAAAACAAAATTTCTTTTTTTTCCCTATCATTTGTAAGTGTTTTTTTTATTATTATTATTTATTATAATTTATGTTTACATTTTTATTTCAGCTTTATTTCAGTTAACGAAAACTATATTTAATCGTTTTTAACTTTAGGTTTAGTTAACAACAACAACACAGACATATACTTTAGTACTGGAACAAAACTGAGAAATAGCAGTTAAAATAATATTAATAAGAATAATAAAATCAAGGAATTGATTTGTGTGAATCTTAAGATGTTCTGCAACCTCAGAAGCATTCACCTGTGTTTGGGTTCATTGCCTTTCACTCGGTGTGGGTCAGATACAAAATAATGCATCATATTTATTAGAAATTAGTATTCACATTTAGACAGAAAATCTCACTGTGATCAGTGCTATTCCACTGTATGTGGAGAAATAGCAGTTAAAATAATATTAATAAGAATAATAAAATCAAGGAATTGATTTGTGTGAATCTTAAGATGTTCTGCAACCTCAGAAGCATTCACCTGTGTTTGGGTTCATTGCCTTTCACTCGGTGTGGGTCAGATACAAAATAATGCATCATATTTATTAGAAATTAGTATTCACATTTAGACAGAAAATCTCACTGTGATCAGTGCTATTCCACTGTATGTGGAGGTTTGTATTAGTTCCTCACAAAAATAATTTTTTCTCTCTGTCTTACCACAGGTTGTGGAAATCAAGCTGCGTTTTGAGATCTATGACAAACGACAAAAAGTTCTTAGCTTGCAGAAGGCTGCGAGTAAAGGTGAGATTAAGTAATGGTATCTGACCTGTCTTAACTGAATGTTCAGACTTTGTCAGAGATTATTAATTCAGAAGAGACTTTGTATTGCAACAGGCCAGTGTGCTAAAGTGACCCAGTCAGCTGGACAGAAGTCAGATAAAGAGAGTAAAGGGGTAAGATCTTCTCCATGAGTTCTCCGAGATCCAGCCTCTTTGCTGCTTCACTCATCCTCTCATTGTCTTTGACAATTTTTCTTCCCTTTTTTTCCCATACAGCAGGAGACCGGCCCATCCCGAAAGAGAAAGTCAAGCACCTCTCTTTCGGATGTAGAGGGTACATATTGCAATTAAATATAGTTGCCTTAACGTTCTTTGTGTGCATGCTGTTGATTGCTCCGTTGTTTTTTTGCAGTTGAAGATGAGGAAAGTACAATAGAGGAGCAGGAGGCGATGGAGGTGGCAGCTGATCAGAAAGCAGAGCTGGCCGAACTAACAAAAGAAGGTAAGTTTTAGGGCTGAACGATTAATTGCATTTGCGATAATATAGAGGCTGCGATTTACACTCGGTCACATGACACGCGCAAAAAAAAGAGGTGTGTCTGACTTGAAGATCGATCGGTGTGTGACATCAAAGTAAGGCAAGAGAAAGCATAAGGAGACGTCCGCTCTCTTATAGCTCTCGCAGTACTTTGATGACACACACCGATCGGTCTAAGTAGCACTGCTTCAAGTCAAACACATCTAAGCAGTCTTCAGAGGAAGCATCAAGTTGGCACGCTACAGTGTTGCCAAGTCCACGGTTTGGGGAACCCCTCCAAAAAACGTGTATTTTACCCCCTGGAACGTGATTTTTACTTGTGGACCCCCCTTGAAACGCGATTGGGCTAGTTTTAAGTAGCAATTGGGTGGGTTTTGTTGTGAAAACCTGGCAACCCTGGCACGCTACACGCAGAAATGTTTGAAAGCGTATATGAACGTACTTCAAAACGGCACATTGAAATTACTCAAGCAGTAACACTGTGTTACGATGGTTTTCAATACTGAAGACTTCGTCCTTAAGATAATGTATATAATAAGGTAATATATATATATATATATATAC
>NW_015506220.1:431997-439006 GCF_001515645.1 Sinocyclocheilus grahami | reverse complement strand
ATTTAGCAACTTTCAGACCCTTTTAGCGGCTTTTTTCCATAGAATATTCATACTGACAAACCTAGCGACTTTTTGGGATAAACCTTAGCTATGGTTCAGTTGGAAGATTTCGCCAGAGCTGTCCCGGAGAAGTGTCACCTCTCTCGGCGTCTGTTCTGTGCAGTGAGCGGCAGAGAAGCAGTGTATTCAGTTGCACCTGTCGCTTACTGATTGTTTGGAATTATAAATATGAGCGTAGTTCATCTGTTAATATTTCATACACTTTTTTTAGTTTGTTGTTTTTTTTTTAGTTTGTTACTCAGATGCAGTCAGTGCGCTGCATGAGACAAAAAAGTAATATAGCCAAAACAACCGCATAGCTGCTCTTCAGTGTAGATGCATGTTGATTTTATCAGACAATGCCACGATTATAAATGAGAGTGACTCCTGGTTAACGTATTAAAAGGGGTTGTGTTTAGTCACTATTTAGTGTGGGATTTTTTTTACAATATTCACTCAGAATGCCCTATTTTACTGTCATAAGTCAATATACTGCAGTATTTCCTCTCTCAATCAGTAGAAAATATGGTTAACATCTGGTCATGCATGAAAAAAAAAATACCATCATGTACCGTGAAACCGGTATAATTTTGAAAAATACCGTGATATAAATTTTTGGTCATACCGCCCAGCACTAATATATATTCTTATTTATTTATTTAAAGTCTGTCTAAATTTAACAGTGTTTAAAAAGTGCAGTCCACATGTTTACATATGTTTATTACAGTGACTTTGAATTACCTAAAGTAGTGTGGTAAAGCAAAAAAACATTTACATTTGTTTTTATATTTCTGCAATCTACTTTAGATTGTGTGATTTGTTACTGACTTTCATATTAATGTTTACATCAGGCTTATTTGTTAGTGCTTTATGTTGTCATAATTATTACATGCTTACAAGGATGAAAGTTCAACAAATCAGTCAGTATACTGTGATTGTACTTGGGAAATAAAAATGTCATTCATATCAATTCATGCATCACCTAATTTCATCGTAACATATAGGCCTGGCCTACAGAAAAGAACATTTATGTTTCATCTATCTAATATTGTGTTGATCATATTATACAATGATTTATAGCTTATCTTTGTTGAATAATACAGAACATAAAGAGCTTTAAAAAATAATTGCATATTAAATTGCAATATATGTAAAAAAAATCTTCCAAAATCTTTCAGCCCTAGTAAGTTTTACATTTTAAACTTATGGGCATGTCTTTAAACGGTAATACATTTTTTGTTATCCTCAAAATTTTGGAAATATATCAGACTATGTACGAGCATAGAGTGTTGCATGTTTAGACATCGACTGAAATTTGTAATACTGATTTTGGGCATTTTTAAGTTTATTGATCATGCCTTCTCAAAAATATTTGAAACATTATGTAGTTATATAAATCTGTTCATACACTTGACAATGCTTTTTTTAATAATTTAGTAAATGTTTTCAAATGTTTTTAGTGAATTTTTGATACGATTTAATTTTATGTACAACATATTTTTCAGCCTAATTAATTTATTTATAATGTTTTCAGTATGCAAAATTGCTGGGTAATTATAAATCTGAATTACATCGACCATCAGCCACTTCAGTCTGTAGTTATCAGCCACTGAAAACTCATATGGGACAGCCACTGCTATAAACTGTGTCTGTGTCTTGTAGCTGAAGTGCCATTGGATGATCTGGTGAAGCAGTATGCTGGTGCTTACGCAGAGGGCTTTGAGTGGCCGCAGCCTTCCAGCCAGAGCGAAGATGAAGACCGAGAGGAAGCTGATGGTTTGTGTACATATACTGCTTAAGAACTAACTTTAGAGCCCCAAGAATTCAAATAAATCAGTACTTTTGACAGTATATTGATTTGATGTCACAGTAACAGTTTATTATCTTCTCTGTTCAGACATGGATCCTCCGTTGGACAGTCCACATGATGCAGTGCTGATAGACTCTTTGCTGAGCATGGATCAGTACCGTGGGGCCGAGCGGATGGCTTTTGGCCCTGATGGGAAGCCCACAAAGGATATCGCTGAGGTTGCTGCAGCAACGGACCTGATTCTCCCCAAAGGCAGCGCCAGGACCACTCTAACTGTGAGTCTTAAAAATTCAATTGAGCAGTGGTCGCACAGTGTCTGATTGTCTTATGGCTCATGAACCCTTTCCTTTCAGAGTCGTTCCTCTCCTCCTGCTCTGCTGCACGGCTCTCTGAGAGAGTACCAGCAGGTAGGGGTGGAGTGGCTGGCAAGCCTCCACCGCAAAAACCTTAACGGCATCCTGGCAGATGAAACTGGCCTTGGCAAAACTGTACAGACTGTGGCTTATTTTGCTCACTTGGCCTGCAACCAGGGTACCACCACCAACCACATTTGCCACCTTTATAGAGTCGATGATATTTGGTTTTCTTCTCATAGCATTTGTTTGTTGTATTTTTAAGAATAAAATGCAACACATTCTGCTGTCATGTGGTTGCTGCAGGTATCTGGGGGCCGCATTTAGTGGTGGTGAGGACCTGTAAGCTGCTGAACTGGGAGATGGAGTTTAAACGCTGGTGTCCTGGACTGAAGATACTCCTGTACCTTGGCAGCAGAAGGCAGCGCAGATACAAGAGATCGGTATGAACCAGAGAAAGCAAACCAGCCTGCTATGTACTCTCTCATACTGCCACCGGTCTATCCATCCCTGTTGCTGTGGCCTAGCTGTTGTGCATCAGTTTTTGCATTAGGTTCCCAACCACATTTCTGGAGGCCCCCCAACACTCCACATTTTGCGTGTCTCTTTAATCAAGCACACCTGATTCAGATCATCAGCTCATTAGCTAAGACTCCAAGACCAGAAATGGGTGTGTCAGATAAAGGAGACATGGAACATGGACATGCAGTGTTGGGGGGGCCTCCAGGAACGTGGTTGGGAACCACTGCATTAGATAATTCCCCTAAGTAGTTTTCAAATTAGTTTGTAGGTCATTTAGATCCTTGATGATTGAGTGGGCACATTTGTCCATGTTTTGTTTTTGTCTGTTCTCACTTTCCCACTATTGTCTAATGTGTGCAGCGGTGGTGTGAGCCCAACAGCTTCCACGTGTGTGTGACTTCATACAAGCTCCTACTGAAAGATCAGTCTCACTTCCTGAGGAGGCGCTGGAGGCACCTGGTTCTAGACGAGGTGCAGCTCATCAAAAACATGACGGAGAAACACTGGGAGACCATCTTCAACATAAAGAGGTTAGGAACAATGCTGCTGGTTTCTATACAGCAGGGGTACTCAAGTTCAGAGGCCCAGGGGGCCATTATGTGGACATTTAAACCACATAAAATGCAAAGGGCCACAAAATACAATTTGCATCATAAGACTTTATTTAAGACAATATTTGCGGTTTTACTGATTTAGAAATGCAGTTTATTACTTATCTAAGTCTTGTTTGTCCTTGTCCTATTTAAAATAATACTGAACATTTATAAATAAAAAAATCTGGAATAAAAAAGTGGATTAATTTTTTTTAACAAAAATTGCATTCATACTCCAACAGTATTAAACAAACTCAGAATGTTCAAACTCAAAACATTCTTGAGCAAACATACTTCACAAATTTCTTTAGAGAGAACTATAGACCAATTTGGAGTAGATGTCATAGTTACGTCACTTGCAGCTGCGTGCTCATTGTGGTGGGAGAAAAAACACTGGTAACAGGTGGAGGGAAACGGGTAAAATCCATGGAATAAGAGAAAAAAAGTATTGTTGTGTTGTGTTGATGCCATTTGAAGCTAAACACAGACATTTAAATGGACAGAATATGGATAAACCTGCTATGATTACCCTACTTTTAAAGCATAAATTTGTTACCTAGTATGTTGAATAAAAAGAATATACAAACACTTTAACTGATCAAACATGAAGACAGTAAACACATGACCACAACAATAAATGGTTCATCTGTGTTCTTCAAGCCATCTCTGGTGTTAAAATTATAAAGTATATTTATAATTAGTGCTGGGCGGTATACTGGTTCATACCGAATACCGGTGTTTATTTTTGTTATGATATTAATTTTTACAATACCGCTATACAAAAATAAAAATGTCGCTTAAACAACATTCGGAACGCGAAACTGTTTGAAAGGGGTCCCTTTTCACTGTTGCTCTGTGGTGAGGGAACAGCTGTATGTGTTACTAACACAACTCAGATGAGTCACACACACACAAGCGCAACTTTAGCTCTAGATTTAGCAACTTTCAGGCCCTTTTAGCGGCCTTTTTCCATAGAATATTCATATTGACAAACCTAGTGACTTTTTTGGATAAACCTTTAGCTATGGTTCAGTTGGAGGATTTCGCCAGTGCTGTCCCGCGTACGCGAGGTCTGACTTTCCCGGGTAAGTGTCACCTCTCTCGGCGTCTGTTCTGTGCAGTGAGCGGCAGAGAAGCAGCGCATTCAGTTGACCGCACCGCAGCCAACTCATCAATAAATGAGTACAAAACAGCATTTCCTAGCACCTGTCACTTTGTTTGGAATTATAAATATGAGCGTAGTTCGTCTGTTAATATCACATGCACTTTTTTGTTTGTTGTTTTTTTTAGTTTGTTACTCAGACACAGGCAGTGCGCTGCATGAGACAAAAAAGTAATATAGCCAAAACAACCGCATAGCCGCTCTTTAGTGTAGATGCACTCCTGTGACTCCTGGTTAACGTATTAAAAGGGGTCGTGTTTAGTCACTATTTAGTGTGGTATTTGTTGACAATATTAACTCATGACAGTAAAATAGGGCATTTTAAGTCAATCTACTGCAGTATTTCCTCTCTCAATCAGTAGAAAATATGGTTAACACCCGGTCATGCATGAAAAAAAATAACCTTTGTGTACCGTGAAACCGGTATAATTTTGAAAAATACAGTGATATAAAGTTTTGGTCATACCGCCCAGCACTATTTATAATACAATGCTAATCTACATGGCCTCGTTCTGTGATAAGAAGCCACATCGGATCACAAAATGAAGTTATTTTAAACACTCGGCTGATGTTGTGGAGTAAAATCATGTTATTAAATGTTCTCTTTTGTTGGATAATGCTCTTTAAGTTGTTTGGCGTGTGTAGCTTTTTCAAATGCACGTTATGAGTGAATAACGGCTCTTGAAGAAATCGAGCAGCATTTACTACTGTGCATGTGGGTTATTTCATTCAATGAAGGAGGAGAGGCCATATTGTGCTGCTTTAGAGAAGAGGAAGAGAAAACTAGGGGTGCACGAAAAAAATATATTCATATATGAATCGCAATTCTGTCTTGTATTAAAGCTTTAATCAGGATAAAACCGTATATTAAAAGCTAACAGAAGCAGTAGCATTTACAAATAACAGCGTATCTAAAAGTATGAGACAACAACAAACAAAAAACATAACATTAAGAGCCGTGTGCTTGCACAGGTTCTGCACGATCCACTTCACTATTATCCTCTGCGTCTCAATCGGGCTCAATTTGATGAGCATTATTGATGAAGCCATTGTTTACAATAAAACCGGAGCACATGCCGCTGAGGCGAGGGGGCCGGGATGTTTAGACGCGCACTAGAGGCGGTTTAGCCAGTCATAACACACTGGGCTAGCTAACCAATCAGAGCCCATCGTCTATTTCTGAGGGAGGGGCTACATAAAACCAGGAAATCTCTCTCTCTCTCTCTCTCTCTCTCTCTCTCATTCAGATCATCAGCTCAGCTCCAACAATGAACTGTTCCAATTATACACTTATTTTCACATAGCTATGAGAAGCATTATACATGGACGAGCATGCGCTTGCCGTACTGTATTAAAGCTTTAATCAGGATAAAACCGTATATTAAAAGCTAACAGAAGCAGTAGCATTTACAAATAACAGCGTATCTAAAAGTATGAGACAACAACAAACAAAAAACATAACATTAAGAGCCGTGTGCTTGCACAGGTTCTGCACGATCCACTTCACTATTATCCTCTGCGTCTCAATCGGGCTCAATTTGATGAGCATTATTGATGAAGCCATTGTTTACAATAAAACCGGAGCACATGCCGCTGAGGCGAGGGGGCCGGGATGTTTAGACGCGCACTAGAGGCGGTTTAGCCAGTCATAACACACTGGGCTAGCTAACCAATCAGAGCCCATCGTCTATTTCTGAGGGAGGGGCTACATAAAACCAGGAAATCATCAGCGCGTTTAGCATAGTCATACTGATTTCTGTAATTGTATTAACGGGACATAATATTTTTAAATGAGACAAACCAATTAATAGTACACTGAAAATACTGATGTTGGTGCAAAATTGTAATTTCCTTCGGAATAATGCATTCTTGTTGAATGAAAAAACATGTTACAGTAGGGTTGGGCTGATAGACGATGGCATCGCCCATCGCCGATGGCTGATAGACATCACGATGTTGAGCCGGCATCGTGATAGCCCCCCCCCCCCCATACCCGCAATCCGCCGCATCCTAATACCATGTTCGGAAAGAAAATTATGTGTATACGGAACCCCTAAAAGGAATAAATACGAGATGAGAGGAAAATATATATTTCAATATTTTCTTTCACAGTTATATCATTGGGTAATTATACTACATATATATTTTGGGCATCAGGGAGCCGTTATTATACCTGGCATTGAAACTGCGCTTTTGAATGCACTTTTGAATCGCTTTTTAGCTTCACTTTCGAGATTCGCGATCACACATACTCTGTTTATACTATGGAGCAGCAGTACTTAAGTTACCACACATTTTACAAGATTATATGTTTGTCAGTGGTGCTGAGGATCTGCAAAGCATTCGCCATCGTCCTCACTCATCTCTACTTACTCTGTTTATGTGGTAAGTGAAATTTTATGTACTGTAATGTAGCAGGCAACCGTTACACCGTGTCTACACCGGACGCGCCGCATCAGCTAAAGTCTGTCTACACTGGACGCGACAATGTGACCATTGAAAATCATTTGAAATTTGTGTCAGCACGTCA
>NW_015506220.1:400407-431720 GCF_001515645.1 Sinocyclocheilus grahami | reverse complement strand
CCACGCCACATCCAGTGTAGACAGCATCACTGATTATAATGAGTTCTATAGACTGATTTATATATAATGAATCTCTATTATAGATCAGTGGTTCTATAGTATTTTGTCGCACCGCACCGCTCGTGTCCGGTGAAGACACAGTGTTAGGAATAGTTATTTGTTTTCCATGCCTTATAATGATTGACGCTTCGGGCACACCCCCTAACTCCAACGGCACCCCCCACCCCCCCCGCGCTGCCGATGTCATCGTCCATTGCGATGTTTCACTGTAGACATCGTCCGATGCCAATTTTGTTGACATCGCCCAACAATATGTTACAGTTGTTTTTCTATTAAATACAAATGCAAACATTAACATTTAGCATGAAAAAAATTGCATTTAGTGTATCACCTCATTATGAAAGAGAAAATATATTATAAAATCATTGGTATAATTTTTATTAATTATTTTACATTTTGTTGTTTTTATTTATTTCATTATAATGTGGACATGTACAACAGGATTTGGCCATATGAATTGATTCTGACTGTGGCATATTTGTAATTTCAGGTTGTTTCTGCCGGTGCAGTATGGGACTAAACCAGAGGGTCATCTGGTCCCCCTGACTAGCAGCACCACTCAAGCCCCCCGTGCCACTGCTGTGACTGCTGCCCCCACCACCACTGCCAACCCTGCTACTGCAGCTCCAAGCACACAGCCCAGAGGCAAATCGCCTCTTACCACAAGCACTTCTGCACAGGGTAAGACCCATTCTTATGTATCTTACACAAACGTGTTCCCACACTTAGACCCAGAACTGTTTCACAATCTGCAAGTTTTTGTGAAGTGGTATGATATTTTTGTAGTTGCTTTTTTGTGTAGATGTTTCTTTCCTAAAAATATGCTCACGTCAATTATTTTGTGTGTATGTGTTTTTTTTTTTCTTTTTCTGCCATCTTACTAAAAGGTGACATCTGGAATACATTATCTTAAGCCAGTTTATTGTACATTAACTACTATAAGCATGCCATTAATGGGTTTATCTCTCCCAAAGGTGTAAACACTGAGCCTCCCAGGCACCATAAAACACATTTAGAGTGGTCAGCTCAGATCTCTTTCTAACTAAACCTGTAGCGAGAGTTTGGGTCATGGCTAGTGTAACAGGCTGAGCCAGAGGGTGTTTACCCGGTGTGGGACAGTGGTTGATGCGTTACATTGGAAAATAAATTTGGTTACAGAAAGCTGAAGTGGGCAAACAGACATACAGAGTTCCACCAAAGAAACTAATGGTGATATTCAACTAAAATTCAGCCATATCAACACCATAAATCTGGCGTATTTCCAGTCTGATTTGAAGTGCAGAAAATCTTCAGCAGATGACCTATGGTGGTTTCTCTCCTCACCCTTCACAAACAAGCATGAACCCTCCAGATCTTTCTCCGGACTGCACCCGCTGCCTCCAGTTTATTCACATCTTCTTTTTTTTACATATTCTGTTTTTCTCTTCTTTTTTTCCTTCTGCGTTTTAATGATTAATATCTTTGTTTTTCATGCAGTACAGCTGAAGGATGATCCAGAAGCTTTATAATACAGTTTTGCCTCCCTATCTTTTCAGTGCAGCTTTTCTTCAGAGCCGTTTATTTTGTTGCCCATCTGTGGGTGTAAAGAGCATCAAGCTTGCGGGCCTACTCCCCATGTCACATGTAACCATCGTTACATGGAAGACCTTTTAAACAAACAAATATTTCTCCCACTTTGTTTTGCTCTGCTAAACGAATCAGTCTGGTTTCATTTTGTTTGTTTCAGGTTTTTTTGTAAGGTTTTGTTTGAGGAAAAAGTGTCATTTTTCCTGTTTAACACACTGGTTGTGCATGTCCCTTTCCGTGCTCACCCTTAAACTAACTAAAATTTTCTTTCTTTCTCAGAGATAAAATGTCAGCCACTTTGCACTATCATTTAACATGAGTTGTTTTCTACTGAAGGTGGAGATGTAGTGAAGGTTGCTCAGTTGGTTGGGCAGGGTCGTATTGCCCAGCCAGAGACCCCTGTGACCCTGCAGTTCCAGGGCAACAAGTTCACCTTGTCTCCAAGTCAGCTGCGACAGCTCACCACCGGCCAGCCCCTGCAGCTCCAAGGTACACTCGGTAATGTCCAGCCCATATTCATCCTCTCTCTGTTTCATTGCACTTCCATGTCCAGTCACTTGTGTCAGCTGATTTTATGTGTGTTTAGTCAATCCTCATAACATAGCTTAATGTGACGCTCATACATTTATGTGCCTGCTGTAGGCAACATCTTGCAAATTGTGTCAGCCCCTGGACAGCCTCTTCTCAGGCCACAGGGGCCGCCCATGGTGATGCCTACCATACCCCAGGCTGTGCCTGTCCAGAACTCCTCAGGCACGCCGTCCCCTGCCACCTCCATGCCACCGCAAGGTAAGTACCTGCTCTGTCCTGATTATTTTCATTAGTGATCGACCATCACCTAAATCAGTGATTCTCCACCTTAATTTTTTAAAGGACCCCATGTAGGCTAAGATGTTGCTGCTACCAGTACCTGCTTGTTTTCAATCTATTTTTTTTTTAAATCATAGAAACTAGGAGTTGCAATATATTAAAATAATTTAATATATTAATAATAATTTTATTTCAAAAGATTCAAGGACAGTATATTCTTCAGGGTTTACAGGCTTAATTTCCAATAAAAATTTAATAAATGTTTAATAGTAAAAAAAATGTAAATTAGTCTATTTCTACCGGATTACATTTTTTAGAGCTTAGCTTAGCTAGTCAAAATTTTATATTTATTATAGAAGTTGTCATAACTTTTCAAGATTTAATTTTTTTTTAATTTCTAGTTCTTCCATGGGAACTCTGTTTCTTAAATAAAAATGACAGTTGGTGAGAGAAGTAAAATAAAAAATTAGATGCCAGTCATCTTGCTTTTTCCTCCCATTGCTATATCTAATTTTTGAAGCATATTTAGTATTATTTTTTAATAATTCTAAGCTATCTTTTGCCCCCCAAAAAAATTCTGCTAAGGCCCCCTAGTGGTTCCTGGCCCGCTGGTTGAGAACCACTAACCTAAGTATGTGATGTTCTGCTGCTGTTTTAGTTAACTTCAACTGTTTCCGCCTGTTTCCATTAAAGCAAGCACCACAGGCACTCCAGCTACCACAGACATGGAAACAAATGCTAAACGCGCAGCAAACGCCACAACGCAGGTAGATGATTTTGAAAGACGTTGAAGGAATTGATGAAGTTCATTAAATAGTTGTGAACTCTAAACCTTATCTTTGTGTCTATTTAGGAGTCAAGCGAGGAAAGAAACAGGCAGCTGAAAGAGCGTCTGGCTAGTTTATTTCATGCCAATGAGCGGCGGTCCTCACGCTCTGTGATGTACGGTTCTGACCTGATCAAGAGCTGCTCTGTTTATGAGGGACGACCTCCACCAACCTTCCCCGCACCTCAGCACTCCCGCTGGTCTTGGGTCGGCAGAGACAGCTGTATTAGGGCTCAGCAGACATGTGTGTCCACGGTTGCTCCACTTCGCTCAGTGATTCTCTCCAACACAGAGCAGGAGGCAGCAGCAGGCATCTTGTTGAAGAGGTCTGAATTTGACCATGAACTCCTTGCCATGAAAGCAGTTTTGTGAACTTTTTGTCATTTAATGCTGCTTCCTGTTTTATTTTAGGTTCTCCTGCATACTTCCTGCTGCTGTGGCCCCTCCCCCTCAGCTGTATGCATCCAATCCTCCACCATCTTACAGCCTAGCACAAAAATCATTCAGGCGACGGCTACAGGAAGTGTCTGCTCCACAAAACGCAGAGATCCGTAACTTAGCCTGTCCTCCTGTCGTCAGGTTCCCTGATGTACACATGTTGGAGATGGATTCAGGTGTGCACCACAACAAAATCCTCAACAATGTTACCTTCAGATTTCAATTTTACAAATACTGCTGATATTTAGTTGAGCATATTATTATGTATTTGCTATATGGTATCTTCTATCCATCATGTAACTACCGTTATGTCATTTACAGTACCTTTCAAAAATGTTGGGTCTGTAATACATATTTTAATATGTATTATTTAATATTTTTTAAACAAATACTTTTATTTAGCAAGGACACCTTAAATTAATTGAAAGTCACACTGAAGACATTTATAATGTAACAAAAGTTTTCTGTTTCAAATACATGCTGTTACTTTGAACTTTCTATTCATCAGAACATCCTAGAAAAAAGTAATGCAAAAAATTACAGTTTCCACAAACATATTAAGCAGCACAGCTGTTTTCAACATATATACAACATATTTCAACATATAATAATAAGAAATGAATTTTCAGCATATTAGAATGATTAGAAACATGTGACTGAAGACTGGAGTAATTATGCTGAAAATTCAGCTTTGCCATCACAGAAATAAAATTGTTTTAAAATGTATTCAAATAGAAAGATATTTTAAACTTTAATACAGTAAATTTCACAATATTACTATTTTTACTCCATTTACTGGATGTTTTTTTTAATTAAATGCAGCCTTAGAGAACATAAGAGACTTCTTTAAAAAACAAAAACAAAAAAAATCCGACCCTGAACTTTTGAACAGTAGTGTATGCATTAAACTTGTCGCCTTTATAATCTATAAATATCAGTATAAAGTCTGGCTAACTTCTGAGTCTTATTCTGGTTTAGATCCTGTCTGAGTTGGATAATATCATAATAGAATGCCATTGAAAAAACAAACAAATAAACAATATAGCGCGGCAATCAGGGTCTGCAACCAGCGGAAAAAATAAAACTGGTATATTGGTAGTAGAAATATTGATATAATGTTCCTGTATCTGTTTGCAGGAAAACTGGAGGCACTGTCCATCCTGCTGCAGAAACTGAGCGCTGAGAACAGGCGTGTTATGATCTTCACCCAGATGACCAGCATGCTGGATATACTGGAGGCCTTCTTAGACCACAGTCATCTCACCTATGTACGGCTGGATGAGTCTCTGTCACTGGAGGAGAGACAGGTAAAAGACATGGAGTAACATATTCTCTATTGCTCTCTGTTGCCCCGGCCAAGTCCATGTCCCACTGAGGCTGTGTGGTTTTCTGGGCTGCAATTAAAAGGGCAGCTGAGCGAGCGCTCTTCCCTCCCTGTTGGATTCAGTTCCACACAGGGCCTCAAAGGACGCTTGCATATCAGTGAAGCGTTATCAACACCAATACATAAACATCCGATCTTGATCCTTTTATTGAAAACGCAATACCTAACTTACCATGTTCCTCATGTCCCGACCACTTTCAGGAGCAGGTCAAAAGGTTTAACCGCAACAGACAGATCTTGTGCACCATTCTGACCAATCGCTGCTGTTCAGCCATGGGCCACGTGTTTGACGCAGACACCATCGTGTTTTACGACACAGACCTAAATCCCAGCATGGACATGCGCACACAGGAGTGGTGTGACAAGATCGGCCGCTCCAAAGACATCCACATCTACAGGTCAGACTGATGGACAAATGAAATGTTTTTGCTTGTCAGTTTTATGTTTGTCAGCTTTTTTACCGATGCTGTGCTCTGTCAGGTTGGAGAGCGGGAACTCAATTGAGGAGAAGCTCTTAAAGAATGGCACTAAAGACCTTATAAGAGAGGTAGCTGCGCAGGGCATGGACTACACTCTAGCCTTTTTAACACAGGTAAACACGCTTTTACAGTCATGTAATCACTGTTACTTTTGACTTTGAGGGACTGTTTCAAAACCTTGCCAGTTATGAGGTTGCGTTTCAGTAGACGGTGAGGCAGCTCACAGCCCGATGCTCACATTATAAATATGTGCTGGACATTCACAGCGCACCATTCAGGATCTGTTTGAGGTTGAGGCTGGTTCTGGAGAGAAGGTGGAGGAGTTTGTGGTTCTCCACCAGGAGCCATCCCCATCCGAATCTATCCCCCCTCACGTGGCAAGACCCTACATCCAGGCCCTGAACACCATCCGACTGAAAACCCAGCAGGAGGAGGAGACGGAGGTAGACACAAAAAGTGAGAAAGTGGGAAGACAAGAAGAGATGGATGTGGAGGACGGGGTGAGAGAGGAGGCATCACAGTTAGAGGAGCTGACAGCAGTCATGGAGCAGGTGAGGTTATAGAAAGTGTTACTTGAAAATTTAATTGTTCTTGTACATGATTTTTATACCCTGCAACCGTAAACTTTTGGTTTTGTGTTATTTAACATGCAAATTCTGTTAAAAACTTTATACATTATCGTTTTGAAAGAAAACAGTACAGCTCGTAAATCATTTCTTATCAATGTTGAAAACATTTGTGACCCTGGACCACAAAACCAGTCAAAACCAGTTTAAATTGAGATTTATACATCATATGAAAGCTGAATAAATAAGCTTTCCATTGATGTATGGTTTGTTAGGACTATATTTGGCCAAGATACAACTATTTGAAAATCTGGAATCTGAGGGTGCCAAAAAAAATCTAAATACTGAGAAAATCGCCTTTAAAGTTGTCCAAATGAAGTTCTTAGCAATGCTAATCAAAAATGAAGTTTTGATATATTTACGGTAGGAAATTTACAAAATATCTTCATGGAACATGATCTTTACTTAATATCCTAATGATTTTTGGCATAAAAGAAAAATCGATAATTTTGACCCGTACAATGTTTTTTTTTGGCTATTGCTAAAAATATACCCCAGCGACTTGAGACTGGTTTTGTGATCCAGGGTCACATTTGTGCTGCTTAATATTTTTGTGGAGGCTGTGGTACTTTTTTTTCAGAATTCTTTGATGAATAGAAAGTTTTAAAGAACAGCAATTAAATGAAAAAAAAATATTTTGTAACATTATAAATGTCTTTAGTGTCACTTTTGAACAATTTGTCCTTGCTGAATAAAAATTGTACTGACCAGAGTTTGTGGTGTTTTGTTTAGTTGACTCCTATTGAGAGATACGCACTGCACTATCTGGAGTACCTGCACATCAGCGAGGATGAACAGGTTATAAAGGTATGAAACATTTTCACACATTACAATACATGTTATGCCTGCCCTGTAAATAATTCAGACATTGCAGGAGCGCTTGGAAGCTGCTAAGAGAGGCTGGGAGCAGCAGCAGCAACAAAAAATAAAGGTAGAGAAAGAGGAACAAATGATCCTAGAAGATGAGGAGGATCTGTTCACCTACACCAGAGAGGATGCATACAACATGGTACAAATATATTCTAATGTGCTTTTCAGTAGGAAGTGATGTTGTGTCGTGTAGATTTGATACCCTGTTCCCTTCGTCTTTACAGGAGTATGTGTTCGAGAATGAGGATGGACAAACCGAAATAATGCCGGTAAGTTTAAGAAAGCACATTCCTGAAGGGAATTAAAGGATGAGGGAGAATTTTGGGTGAATCTCCCAAAAACATGTCCATATCACATTTTACTCCAAAATATTTATTTACTTAATATTTAAGTCTCTTTTTTTGCACTTTGATGTTATTGCATTCAATTTTTTTAATAGCATTTGATTTAAATCAAAAGCAATGCAATTGTTAATGTGATGTATAAATAATTTACGACTTAAAGGTATTTTTTTATTTACATCTTACAAGTCTTATATCTTACAGTTATATAACTGTTATCAGAATTAGATTTTTTGAATTAATGAATGAAATATGATGTTCCAATGCCAATAATCTAAAGAGTACAAAAAGGCCTATTTTTAATTTAGTCAAGCTAATTATATCTTATTAGTCTATTTTGATTTGTGGGTAAAATTCTTGATGATTTCTGTGAGTCTTACTGTTGCTCTTTTCTGTAGCTGTGGACTCCCCCAACTCCTCCACAGGATGATAACGATATCTACATTGACTCTGTAATCTGCCTCATGTATGACACTGCGCCTATGCCCGAATCCAAACTGCCCCCAGTCTATGTCCGCAAAGAGCGCAAGAGACACATGGATCCGTCAGGTTGGACTGCTCAAGAAACGCTTTCAACATCTGAACTTACTGTGCTTAAACGCATTCTAAATTCTGTCTTTTTCTCTCTCTCTTCCCCCTCTCGTCAGCTCTGGGACGTAAGAAAAAGAAGGGCCATGGAGAATCAGTGATTCCTCCGCGCTCTCTCTTTGATAAGGCCAGTCTGCTCAAAGTAAGGCGGGAGGGCAAAGACCAGAAGAAGAACTTCTCTCTGAAGCAACAGGCTCCCTTTGCCAAACCACTGCCCTCACTGCTCAAACCAGCCATGGAAGCTGGGCAGGACAACCCTGAGTGGCTCATCAGTGAAGATTGGGCCCTGCTACAGGTACTTGATTTTCAAATGTCATTGCATTATCACTGCCAATGTATAAACACAAAGTTGGGTGTTAAATGGATTAGCTGAGATTGTAATTTTGTCTTTTTCTCTGCATTCACAGGCTGTGAAGCAGTTACTGGAACTTCCTCTGAACCTGACCATCGTGTCTCCAGCGCACACTCCTAACTGGGACCTGGTGAGCGATGTGGTCAACTCCTGTAGCAGAATTTACCGCTCGCCGAAACAATGCCGTAACCGCTATGAGAATGTCATCATACTCAGAGAGGAGGGCAAGGTGGGAGATTGTACCAGGATGTACCTTTTATTTATTTTTCTTTAACATTTTCCTTGTTACATAATTGTACACACTGTCCTACAGCTAATATATGAAGCTAACCCTAAGAAGAACAAGACCAAGAGCATTTATAAGGTATTAAACATAAGAAAAGAAAAAAAAATCAGCACATATTACTAGGTGTTTCTTTGGTAACACTTTCTTTTTCGCGCAGTCCAAGAATAGTCGTCCTCTGCGCACATGTCAGATCTACACACAGGACGACAACGCCACCCAGATCCAGCTATACAACAACCGCTTTGAGCTGATGAAAATCATTGCTAGCAAGAGGAGCCCGCCAATAAAACCACTGTATGTGCAGGCAGTGTCCAACACAAACATCTTTAAAAGCAACCCAGGCATTGCATTTAGATTGTGACAGAATGCTTTTGTCAGAGTAAAAAAACAAACAAACAAATTTTGTTCATGTTTTTGTTTCTAGACTGGGCATGAATCCATTCCAGAAGAATCCCAAACATGCCTCTGTGCTGGCTGAGAGGTATTGACTCTTGACGTGCTACTTTGCTTTTACAAAAAAAAACCTGAAGTAATCTGCTTCGAATATTGACCAATGAACTGAAATTCATCATTTAAAAAAAATAATAATATAGACTGATACAGTCTTTAATACATTGTACATCTTTAGTCACATTTGATATTCATTTGTGGTTCTCATTCATTCATCTCATTCATTCATTTTGTGATTTCTAGTGGGATAAGCTACGACAAGCCTCTGCCTCCTATCCAGGTTGCCTCTCAGAGAGCTGAAAGAATTGCTAAAGAGAAGAAGGTGAGATTTATTTAATGAACCGCTTAAAGAGGTTTTGACGGTAAATAAATTATATGAAAAACAATTTTTTTTGTTTTTATTTATTTATATCTTTTTTTCTTACTTTTTTTCCGTTTTTAAACGCTTCTCTCTTTTCCTCTATATTCCGCTGCCGCAGGCACTAGCCGAACAGCAGAGGACTCAGCAGTTAGCCCAGCAACAACAGCAGCAGACTACAGGAGCCGCCCAGCCTCAGGGAGCTGCTGCCCAGCCACAGGCCACTGCAGTGGCCGCACAGGCAGCGGGAGTGGCCCAGCCCAACCAACCCGGAGCAGCAGCAGTCCCCAACACCACTGTACTGGTTAGACTCCTTTGGCACTGCATGTTAAATGTCACACTGGACCTTACGTACACCTGTATTTAGCCCTAGATTATCCAAGATGAAGGTCTAAGAGTTATTTCTGTATGACGGTTATATTATTCATGTATACACGACTGTTCCAAATGTTTGGGGTCAGGAGCATTTTTGTAAATATTTTTGAAAGAGGTCTGTTATACTTAATAAGATTAAGTACAAGAAGACATTAAGATAAGAACAAGAAGACATTAATATTTGATCAAATAACAGTACTATTGTGAAATAATATAGTTTAAATAGCAATATTATTACAATTTAAAATAACTCTTTTCTGTTTTAATATATTTTAATATGTAATTTGTTCCAGTGATGGCAAAGCTGATCTTTCAGCAGCCATTTCTTTTCATTACTAGTGTTGAAAACGATGGTGATGTTTATTATTTTTATGAAAACCTTGATATTTTATTTCAGGATTCTTTAATAAATAGAAAGAGAACGGAAGAAAAATTGTAAAATTAGAAATGTCTTGGCTGTCACTTTTGATCAGTTTGATGTGTCCTTAGTGAATAACGAATGTATTAATGAAGTATTAATTTCAGTAAAAAAATCTTACTGACCCCACATTTTTAAAATGTGGTGTATTATATAATAAGGTATAAGGGGTATAATATGTTGCTCTTGTTTGTGTTTTGCTGATTCTCAAGACTGGAGCTATCAAGACCGCTGCAGTGGGCACAAGTATCCAGCCAGGTATTATCACAATTATACACAACCTGTACTTGTTCATCCAGTTGTGAGTGCTGTTTATATAAGTGCTCATCTATGTATATTTCTGTTTAAACTTCAGCGACAGCTACAGTGAGTGGAAATATGATTGTAAACACTGTGGCTGGAGTTCCTCCTGGGCAGTTCCAGGCGAACAAGCGTCTGGCATCTCCTGTCATGCCTGTGAGTTCTGTCCACCCTCATACAGCACACATAATAACTGAAAAACTCCTGCCGTTTACACAGATATATAGATTATCAGCTGATTTGAATTGTCACAGCATTGCCTGCAGTGTGACCTGCTGTGTGGTGTTCAGAAGTCCACATTGAAAGTGTAGAATACAAAATATAGTCAGGTTGATCTATTATTTTGTTGTGAAATTACTTTTCAGCTGATTTGTACCATTCTGTGCTGTTTATTAGTGTTAAATGTTTGTTTGCTCAAACAGACGGCAGGAACGGCCACGGCTCAGGTGGTTCACACTCAGCAGAGGGCAGTGCCTGCAACGGCTGCCCCAGCGGAGGTCGTTGCCATAGCGACGGGTCAGAGCATGAGAGCTGTTACCCCAGTGACTGCATCAGCTGTGGTGTCCACTAATCTGACTCCGGGTCAGTCCCAAACACGCACGCTGGTTGCTTCAGGTAGAGAGAAGCCTTAGAGAAGCCATGCGTGATTTGGGTTCTCTGCTGGCGAAATCGATTCAGAGAGTCACACTCCCGCATTTTTTTTTGTGCATTAATATCTGGCTGGCCTGTCTACCATTGTTTTATTCTTAAGCTGGTATTTTTGCTTCTCTAGCTCCCGGTATGCAGTTCTCTCAGAGTAAACCACTCACGCCAGCTCAATTCCAACAGTTACAACTCAGACAACAGTTACAGCAGCAGCAACAACAAACACAGGCTACATCTCCACAGATCAAAGCAGTAGGAAAGCCACAGCAGGTACACACGTTCTTTAGTATGGAAGATGTCGTATTTGTTTTGCTTTTGCTGACCTATTCTGATATGAGGTTTTAATATGAAGGAAGTCTAAATGCAATTACAGTATTGCTCAGTGTGTAATAAATGTTAAGGTAACACTTCATAATAACTTTCATTAATAAATCATTAACAAACTTTATATAATGCTTAATGGATCATTAGTTAATATATGTTCAAAGAGTTAGAAACATGAAATCATGTGTTTTGTTAATGTTTGCTAATACACTTATTAAACATTAGATAATGTTCAAACAAATCATTATTTCATGCAAGTTAAAATGCTTACAAATGTCATTAAACTTTCAATTCCATACGATCAAGCACTTATTAAAAATTTACAAATGATTTTAACAGATGTTATAAAATGATTAAAAGCTTGTGTTAATGCACAACACTTTTGCTGCTATTGAGGTGTGATGTGGGTAAGGTTAGGGACAGGTTTGGTGGTGTGGGTAGGTTGTGTCTTTAGCAAGCATTTAGCTAAACTTAACCAGCCACCCTTTACACAAAACTTGTTACATTAGCTAAAAGTCCAATGCACATAAATATACTAAATGATTAGTAATCGTTTATAAACGTTTACAAATGATGAATAGTTTCAACTTTAGATTGGCTATTGCAAAAACATGAACAAATGATTAATAAATGATCTGTAAAGACGCGTGAATAGAGGTCTTCACAACAAACAAAGACCAACAAATGAAGATCATATGAACTGAACGTTTACTGACATTAAGCATTTAAATTTACATTAATAATCATATGTTAATCATTAGGTAATGTTTAGTAAGTTCATTAGTAAACATTAACAAGAACGTTATCTCATATTTCTAGCTATGTGAATATATATTATCTAATGATCGGTTAAGCATTATATATTGTTTGTTGATGATTTATAAATTACAGTTATTATAAAGTATTACCTAATAAATATATGTTTAACAGAAGCAGAAGCTGCAGATGGCCCAGCAGCAGGTTGCGACGGCGGTTGCTGCAGCTCAAGGTCAGCAGGCTGCATCTACTCAGCAGCCGCAGCAGATTCACACCACATCAGCGGCTACGTCCAACCCTCAGATAGCAGCTGCGCCCAGAGCAGGACCTGTGCTTACTGGAACTACAGTCACCAACTTACAGGTGGCCAGACTGGTAAGAACATACATACACACTCAGACTAACCCTTTCACATACACTTGAATGCACATTAATTCTTTATATGTCTTTTCATTCAGACACGTGTCACAGCCCCAGGACCCATTCAAGCTCAAACCGCTCAGGTGACTCTGACCAAACCACCTCCTGTCGTCTCAGTTCCTGCTGTGGTCTCCTCCGCCGGAGTCACGACCCTTCCTGTCACTGTGGCTGGCATTAGTGTTGCCATCGGGCAAGCGCAGAAAGCAGGTACAGACTGAAATGAGGAGAATAAGATAGGCCTGTCGCGATTGGTCAATATAATCGACTGTGTCGACGCTGATAATTAGTCAACATCAATATTTTTAATCGACTGATCATTTTATATTATTTTGTTTTCACACTTTGACAAAAATAACAACCGTTTCCTCCACACCACTAATATGAGCAGTGCAATTTGTAAATAGATCTCGTTTTCAGAATCTCACATTTAAATTTAGGGATGCACCGAATGTTCGGCAACCGAAATTATTCGGCCGAAAATAGCAAAAAAAGCTCTTTCGGTGCGAAAATAAGTGAAAAGACCGAATAAATTGTACCGAACAATGATATGACGCAGTCAAATAGCAACCAGGGCAGAGTGAGAGGCACGCACTCTTTATAATGCAACAAACATGTCAGCAGTGTGGAAGCATTTGAAATTGCCAGAGAAAGACGCAAAAATCATTACAAGCACCGACAGCGAGAGAAAAAATTATTATTTTACTAACTTATTAATTTTAAGTTAAATTGTGCTTTGTTGGTATAGTGTCTGCTAGAATGTTAAAAATGTTCAGTGTTAAATATTTTTAAATTGTTGTATTGTAATAGATTTTTTTCTTTGAAAAGCAAGACAAAACAGTAAAAATAACATTTTGGCTATTTAATTTATGCAATGGTGAAAAAAATTTGGCAAAATACATGGGGGGCGTATTCGGTATTCTGCCCAGTGTTTCATTTTGTTCGGCTTCGGCCAAGAATTTTCATTTCAGTGCATCGCTATTTAAATTTCCACTACTGAAAGAGAGATAACAAATAAAAATGTAGTCTGCACAAACATTGTATTTATTTTCTTTGTCTTGTCATGGTACAAAGATTTGTCTAATATTTTGCTGTCAACACAGTAGGAAAAAAAGTATCGCCGAGAAAAAATGTAGATTGTACAAAAATTGTATTTCTTAGTTTTATTTGTCTTGTCAAGATACAATTCGTTTAACATTTTACTGTCAACACAATTGCAATCGACTACCGCTGTGGCGCGGTTGTCATGGCGACCATTACAGCCCTAGTTTAGATTAATCAATATAAAAATAATCGCTAGTGGCAGCCCTAGTGAATTAAATAGCCTATTACACACTAAAGCTAACAATTAGTAGCTACTTGTACTACATCTCAGCTGATAACTTGAGCAATCCGCTGTAAAATATCATCTCGGACGACTCCTGGTACACACACTGCATGACATCATACCGTTTCTGCCAAAGTTCAGCGAGTTACTGCAGACCTCTCTTGTTCTCATGAAAGAATTTGAGCAATCTTTCATTGATCCAATTGTCTAAGAACAAAAAAGCTGTCTGTCCATCTGTTTGTAACTCTTTTCCAATCTTAAATTACATGTAAGTCTCAAATTGTTTTTGTTTTTTTTTCAGTTTGTAATGTATTAAACACCCCCTTTTTATTAAATTTTTTTGTTTTGCACTATGTACTCCCGGCGTAAGAGATTAGAGATTTCAGTAACTTATTGTCAAGCAAACCAAATCAATTATCAAACAGAGGCTTACAGAAGCTGTAGTGACTGGCACAAGACTGTTTATTTGCACTGTTTATGACCATGAGTCTAGCAGAGATGCCTGCTTTCTTTACTCACCCACATAGTCTCAATGTCAGTAACAACCTTTTTGGGGCTCCTGTAGACTAAAGCGTGTGTGTGTGTGTTTGTGCAGGTGGTCCAGTGGTGACCCACCCGTTCCAGGTGCAACTGTTGCAGAGACAAAAGCAGCAGGCAGCTGCCCAGGCGGCTGCAGTCCAGAAGGCAGCACAGCCACAGCAAACACAGGCTGCAGTGCAGCAAAAGGTGCCAGTCAGCCAGTGTGATTTATTTTTTAATAAAGCATTATTTGTATAAATGTTTCTTCAACCCCTCTCTCCTTTGTCTCTGTATCTCTCTGTTCAGCTGGGCACGCAGCAGGCCGCTCAGACCACAGCCCAACAGCAGCAGAAAGTGACATACACTGCCACCACTCAACTTCAGCCTGGCATTAAGACCCAGTTCTTCACCTCCATTGCACAGCCACAGAAACCAACCACAACACAGCAGATACAGGTAAGAAGTTAGACTTTCACAGCCAGCACCCGCACAAGTGCAAAGCCTGACATGTGGTGTGGTCAGATTGTAAGTATTTTGATGTGCAGTGCCATGTAGTGCTTTATGTGTGTGGTTTAGTGCCCAGCTTGGCTTTGTAGTGATTTTCCCTTCTGCTTGTAGGTCGCTAAACTCCCTCAAATAGTTCAGCAGCAGATAGTATCCTCACCTCAACAGGTAAGTGTTTCAGTGTTTGGTGTACTTTGTGTTCGATTGCTTAAATTCATTATTTGGTGCCTTTTTTAAAGTGAACTTTAAGTCAAAATTGACCGTGTTTCCTTTCTTTGTGTTTGTTCCTGATTTTGTTCCACCTCTGAAATGACTTTCCTTTTTCACTGATTGCATTATTTTTTATTGAATATAATTAACATATACTGCTGTTCAAATGTTTGGGGTCAGTAACATTTTTATAAAGACATTTATGCTTTTATTTGGCAAGAATGCATTAAACTGAACAAAAGTGACAGTCAAGACATTTATAATATATAAATATATTTATAAAATAAATTGTTCTTTTTTAATTTATTAATTTATATATATATATATATATATATATATATATACATGCATACATACAGGGTTCGTACGTCATGAAAAACCTGGAAAAGTCATGGAATTTTAAAACAGCAATTTCCAGGCCTGTAAAAGTTTTGGAAAAATAAATAAACCCATAAAGTTTTGGAAAAGTCATGGAAATCTATTTCACAAAACTCTGTATAATAGAATTGTTTAATCAGGTCCTGAATTTCGGTGCGGGATTGCGCATAGGCTATATTTTACTCATTCCCACAGTTTTTGACTTTAAAATGATGGATATTCACACATTTATTCAATAGCCTATAGCATGTAGGAGTTTGTAATGTATTAAACACCCCCTTTTTATTAAATTTTTTTGTTTTGCACTATGTACTCCCGGCGTAAGAGATTAGAGATTTCAGTAACTTATTGTCAAGCAAACCAAATCAATTATCAAACAGAGGCTTACAGAAGCTGTAGTGACTGGCACAAGACTGTTTATTTGCACTGTTTATGACCATGAGTCTAGCAGAGATGCCTGCTTTCTTTACTCACCCACATAGTCTCAATGTCAGTAACAACCTTTTTGGGGCTCCTGTAGACTAAAGCGTGTGTGTGTGTGTTTGTGCAGGTGGTCCAGTGGTGACCCACCCGTTCCAGGTGCAACTGTTGCAGAGACAAAAGCAGCAGGCAGCTGCCCAGGCGGCTGCAGTCCAGAAGGCAGCACAGCCACAGCAAACACAGGCTGCAGTGCAGCAAAAGGTGCCAGTCAGCCAGTGTGATTTATTTTTTAATAAAGCATTATTTGTATAAATGTTTCTTCAACCCCTCTCTCCTTTGTCTCTGTATCTCTCTGTTCAGCTGGGCACGCAGCAGGCCGCTCAGACCACAGCCCAACAGCAGCAGAAAGTGACATACACTGCCACCACTCAACTTCAGCCTGGCATTAAGACCCAGTTCTTCACCTCCATTGCACAGCCACAGAAACCAACCACAACACAGCAGATACAGGTAAGAAGTTAGACTTTCACAGCCAGCACCCGCACAAGTGCAAAGCCTGACATGTGGTGTGGTCAGATTGTAAGTATTTTGATGTGCAGTGCCATGTAGTGCTTTATGTGTGTGGTTTAGTGCCCAGCTTGGCTTTGTAGTGATTTTCCCTTCTGCTTGTAGGTCGCTAAACTCCCTCAAATAGTTCAGCAGCAGATAGTATCCTCACCTCAACAGGTAAGTGTTTCAGTGTTTGGTGTACTTTGTGTTCGATTGCTTAAATTCATTATTTGGTGCCTTTTTTAAAGTGAACTTTAAGTCAAAATTGACCGTGTTTCCTTTCTTTGTGTTTGTTCCTGATTTTGTTCCACCTCTGAAATGACTTTCCTTTTTCACTGATTGCATTATTTTTTATTGAATATAATTAACATATACTGCTGTTCAAATGTTTGGGGTCAGTAACATTTTTATAAAGACATTTATGCTTTTATTTGGCAAGAATGCATTAAACTGAACAAAAGTGACAGTCAAGACATTTATAATATATAAATATATTTATAAAATAAATTGTTCTTTTTTAATTTATTAATTTATATATATATATATATATATATATATATATACATACATACATACAGGGTTCGTACGTCATGAAAAACCTGGAAAAGTCATGGAATTTTAAAACAGCAATTTCCAGGCCTGTAAAAGTTTTGGAAAAATAAATAAACCCATAAAGTTTTGGAAAAGTCATGGAAATCTATTTCACAAAACTCTGTATAATAGAATTGTGTTTAATCAGGTCCTGAATTTCGGTGCGGGATTAGCGCATAGGCTATATCGCATAGTTTTACTCATTCCCGCAGCTTTTGACTTTAAAATGATGGATATTCACACATTTATTCAATAGCCTATAGCATGTAGGTTTGATGAGTAAATAAATCCACACAGACTGATCAAATCAGTCATTTGAAAACAGCATGAGTGATTCAGCTGTACCGCGTCTTCTCTTTTTGACTTTCTCTTCAAACGGCTTCACATCGGCGCATCTTGTCTGCGCTACAAGAGCCGCTGCACGCTGCGATACAAGACTTTCGCTCACGTTTCGGGACAGTTGACAGAATTGTCACTTAACATTCAACAGTTTTACCCATGCCAAAATGTAGTAGTCTTTCTTGTTAGATTTGTATGACCAAACCTCCGTTATTTTGTCCCTCAGCGCTGGTGCGTCTCCGTGGTTACGAGGATGTGGGGAAGGACATGCAGGAGATGAAGGAGGAGAGTGCGAAGATGGCCATGGAGAAGAAGGTGACCATCCCAGAGCTCTTCCGCACCGCTGCTTACCGCCAGCCTCTGCTCATCGCTATCATGCTGCAGCTGTCCCAGCAGCTGTCTGGCATCAATGCTGTGAGTGACATACATTACCCATCATGCACTGTGCTCGTTACTGCATACTACCTACTATTTTGAATGTGAAACAGTATGTATATTGTTTATAATATGCATTCTTTATATAAGCAGTAAATATTTGGATATCTTACTATACTTGGAATGCGAAACTTTCATTATGTTCCAAAATACAGTATCCTGAAATTCAATGTGCTGGACTTGACCTTACATTTTGAATGTGACAAATAATTTCTGATATCAGCCATGATTTTTAACTTCCACTTTATAGCTCATTATTTGGTCAGACTGTCAAATGTTTAATATACACTAGTGCTCTTGTTTTACTATCACTTTACATTCTTTAGTTAATCATTTGGACTTTTCTTTGTGTTTCTCAAAGGTCTTTTATTACTCAACTGGTATTTTTGAGTCAGCTGGAGTGAATCAGCCCGTTTATGCCACCATTGGAGCTGGAGTCGTCAATACTGTCTTTACTGTAGTATCTGTAAGTATTTTATCATTGAACTTCATAAGAAATCTGTGGTGTTTGAAATAATACTTTAAAGGGGTCCTATTATGCTCTTTTACAAAGTCTTGATTTTGTTTTGGGGGTGTACTAGAACAGGCTCTCATACTAAGTTCATGGTTTGTACGGTCATGGAAAACCTGGAAAAGTTTTGGAAAAATAAATAAACCCAGAAAGTTTTGGAAAAGTCATTGAAATCTATTTCACAAAACTCTGTATAATAGAATTGTTTAATCAGGTCCTGAATTTCGGTGCGGGATTGCGCATAGGCTATATTTTACTCATTCCCACAGTTTTTGACTTTAAAATGATGGATATTCACACATTTATTCAATAGCCTATAGCATGTAGGTTTGATGAGTAAATAAATCCACACAGACTGATCAAATCAGTCATTTGAAAACAGCATGAGTGATTCAGCTGTACCGCGTCTTCTCTTTTTGACTTTCTCTTCAAACGGCTTCACATCGGCGCATCTTGTCTGCGCTACAAGAGCCGCTGCACGCTGCGATACAAGACTTTCGCTCACGTTTCGGGACAGTTGACAGAATTGTCACTTGCCTAATCGGGTCATTGTTGCATTGTATTATTTATCTGCACGTCTTTTTAAGCCATTCGGTACATCCAAAGGTCGTGTGCGTATATAAAGCCGCCTTGCGAGTACCAAATTGAGTTTGCTACCAAACAAGCTCAGTAGAACCCTGCACGGGCCTCAAACATATGCCCTAGTCCGGCCCTTGTCCGACAGATTATCAGAATTACCAGCCGAGTCCGACTGGAGCCCGTGTCTTTTTTCTCTTTCTCTCTTCACCATTACACAGCTGATGTTGTAGCCATAAAAATAGTTCAGTTTTGTTTTAATGGCAAAGTGGTTATATTTATTTTAGTTTCTTTATTACGTTAATTTAGAAATATGTTTGGAACATTTTTTGTTCAAGTTTTTGTTTTTTAAAATAACAACCAAGCGGCCAGTGGCAGACAGTGAGTTAATCATAGCCTATGTTTGATCAATTTAGCCTTCTGAAACTTGACTAAAATAAAATGTCTAGGCCTATATAAAATACTTTTTAAAAAGCATATCACAATGTTAGTTTAAATGTTTAACCTAGATAAATGTGTGCTATTAGGCGCATATTCAGTCATTTGTGCAGAGAAGCTAAAGCGCGCTTTGCAGGACATGGAGTCCCAACGCAATCACTTGCATTTTTTTCTTATAACAGTGGAAACAACCGTCATTTTTGCTCATAAAGGTAAGAGTAATACATCATTCGGAACTATTAAGGGTCTACTTTTATTTGTGTGCACTCACAATATCAGCATACGTTGTGCTTTTTTAGAAAACAAACAGGATGCGCTTTCTGCCGTCTCGGTCTTGAGCAGGAGCGCTTCACAAAAATGAACCGAAACTCAGCAAATATTCTATCTCCCCTGGGGCATTCATCATGGTAATTACTTGCTGGGGTTTTGCAGCAAGCTTTGCGTGCGCTTTAACATGGAACTCTTCCAGCACTCGCTGCTGCTGGACACGCTGGTCTCGTGTTGTTTCCACCAGTGCGGCAAATCTTTTTCATCACCATAATAATTGATGAATATCTAAAATATAAAAATGAGGAGGAAGAAAGCCCAATGCCCGGCCCGCGTCTCAGACTCATAAATAAGTCTGGGCCCGTCAGGCTCGGGCTAAAATGCAGGGCTCTATAGAGCAGCTTGTTGCGTTTAAGCAGCAAAAATACACACAAAATGCCACCAAAATGGCCATCCTGGCCACACAGTTAAATAAATGATAATATTCAGTGATGTGATATGTGGAGTAACGTCTGGCGCAGTTGCAGCTTGTACTTATTACTAAAACAAGAAAGCAAACAAGTAGCATTAATAGTCATGAATTTTAGTTAACAGATGCTATGATAATTTGAACAGATTTTTATTCTTATCGTAAAATAATGGAACATGTAGGTCATGAATATTGTCTCAAAAGTCATGAAGTCATGGAAATGTATTGAACTTGCACAATTGGTGGCTGACTAAATACTTTTTTGCCCCACTGTATATATATATGTGTGTGTGTTATCCCAGTTATGTCAGTCTTCAAATATTTTTTTTACTTTTTTATTATTATTATTTTCATGCAGTCCTAGTTCTGTGATTATTACAAGATATCGTAACTCCTGATTCTGATAGCTGAATTGATTTTGTGTGTGTAGATCCAGGCTCAGCCTCAGACAGTGGCCCTGACGCAGGCAGCACCCGCAGCAGGTTCGGGACAGGCCCAGGTGCAAGTCACCACCGCAGCCACGCAGGCTGTGCAACAGAAGCTCCTCCAGCAGCAGGCTGTTACAGCAGCAGCCGCCTCCCCTCAAATCCAGACCCCAGCGCCACACAGCCCTGCCCCGCAGCAGAGCATCGCGGCGGCCACCGTCTCTGAGTCTCCAGCACAGCAGACCGCTGCCACCCCGCAGCCCCAGCAAGGCAAAGGAAACACCCGCACTGGGGCTGCCATGCGCTCCAAAACCCCCGCCAAAGCCAGTGGTGGCAGCTAGAGAGTCATAGGAGGAGGAAGTACCTGGGCACAGCATAGGGCTTTTTTTGGTTTGTTTTGGTTTTTTCATTTGCTTTGGAAAGACTGACCTTTTGTAATACAGGAACTCACCGGTGACCGTCTGGATTGAGCTTTTTACAATTTGAAGCAACACTCATAAGCTAACCACATCACATGTTAATCAAACATCACTCTGCCAGTGGCCCTCACACTATGGCCAGTCCGTTTCTTTTGTTTTTCTTTTTTACAGCTTATTAACCGAGGCTCGTTCATCAGGAGTCAAGCATGACTTTACCACAGTACGACGGCTCATTTTCATACTGAACTCTTTACCGAGCCGCCAAACGCTCCTTGTTCTTTTTCTACCATGCTACATGCTCTGTTTATACAGCGTTTAACATGTCATGGATCAAGTGCGTTTGGATCACAACAGCCATCAGCTTCATCACTTGAACACTTCATTTGGCTTGCCGGGAACTCTTTTGGCAGATCGTCTCAACATTATTCATAATGTTCAATCAGTCGAATTATATGTGTGTGTGTCCCCCAATGTTTTTTAGTAGCTGTGGTGGTGTTGTCCCTTTGCTGTTTGTGTCAGTAAATATCCCTTTATTTAAGCATTTAATGATGAGAATCAAGATTAGCAAGACTCAGCGAACCAAACTCATTCTTTAGGGATGTATAAATGGCAAACTACCATTAGTTTGATACATGTGAATGCTCCCTTTCTATAAAAGAATTGAATACATTAGCTTGTATCATGAAACCCCCCTAAAACAAATTATTGTCACCATACACACAAGTTCAGCTGCATGGATGGATTTCATCTGAAAACTGTTTAGTGATGTGTACTTGTGTGTGAAATGTTTAAGTGGTACAATAATTCAGAATGTGATTTAACAACAAATTGATAGAAAACTATCCTGCAATGCAGCCATTTCATGGTAGCAGCTGTGGGAAGTATCACCCTCCCAACTTAGATTTGGAAGAAACGTCATTGCTGAAAACACATCTGTGAAATATTTCTGTTTTTCTTATACATAGTTATGAACAATGTCACCATTAGTCAGTTGAGTCAGACCTCAGCTTGGCTGTTAGTGTGTTTACATTGGCCTGCGATCAGTAACGAACTGACTTAAATCAAGACTTTCCCTCTGTGTGTGTAAATCATATAATGTCGGGGCTTTCAGTCATAAATACGTCTTTTTGTATTGATGTTGGGTCAGGTACACATGTAAATAACTCTGGAGGGGGGACAACGGCATTTGTATTTGTAAAGTACTTGTGTATTCATTGAAATTTTTTTTTTCAGCCTACTTGTATAAAGTGTTATGTTTTTACACACGTCTTCCTTATGCGGTCTTTATTTGTCCAGATGTGTATTTGTATTTTATTCAGTAAGCTGTTTTAGATGGGTTTCAGATTACATTAAGTCAGCGGTTCTGCCTGGAGTCCATAGATATGCATTTCTGTACGTCTGTGTGTGGACTTGCTGAGTGCAGTATATGTGTCAGCACACTGGCCAACAGGGATTTCAGCAAGATAACAAATTGAATCTCGCCTGCTCAATACAAAAACACATTTTATTCCAGCAGCAATGGTTCCGCAGGTGTTTTCTGCTGCTAGTTCTCATCTCTAGCAGTATATAATAGATTGCAGCCATAATCAATTGTTATTTTTCCGGTTTAAGAAGCTTTCTATTGACCTAATGAATGAATGTCTGGTACTGCAAGGTGAAGTTTGCACAAGCCTTGATTTGACTAGTGTTTATGTCTTAGGTAATCCATAGGGGGGCGCTCTTTCATTTTCACTTTTTGTGATCATAGCTGGTCTATTGCAGATTGGAGCAAAGTAGTGGTGTTTGCAAATTAAACATCACTATTCGTTTTGCTTATGGACAGGGATTTGGACAAGATCTTAATTTAACTCCTCGCACAGTTTGTGCTATGGATGATGTCGCTAATCATGTTGCTTGTTGAGCAGAGGTGTGTTATTTCTTTCCCAAGCAATTGGAGGTAAGATGGACTGGACTTCTGACTTGAACCCGTTAGTAACCATATATATAAAATTAATGTTCACCAAAAGTGTTTGGTTACCAACATTCTTCAAAATATCATCATCTGTGTCCGCATAAAAGTGTGGTCACATTTGAAAAAAAGCTTCCATTTTCTACTGGCAACGGTGTAGTGATGCGCAATGCATCTCTTGCACTTAAGTCACTTTAAATCCAATCAGCTTTCTGTTGATCAATGTGGCGAATTCACGTGAAAAACTTGAATCCAAGTTTGAAGTCTATGGCAGCACATAGAACTGCCTGCAAATTTGGAGTCAATATCTCAAACTCTCTAGCGCAACCAATAGGCCAAATTTTCACGAAAATTTCTGCTAATAATTTTTGAACGTAAGGAAGCAAAATTCTTTTTTCCTCCGATTCCTTGGCTCATACAGAGTCGAATGCATACATTTTGTCAATGTCAGTCTCAAGATTTACATTTTTGTTTATAACTTCTGAAGAGTTTGACCAAAAATCATAAGATTGAAATGATATTCAAACGATACCCAATTTTCCTATGTCAGCCATTTTGAGCGTGGACCATTTCGAATTTCGTAGTAAAATGCTGTACTTATGTACTTTATGAAATTTGGCACACAGATAGAAGACAGTCTCATCCTTGATCACAGCAAATTTGGAGTCTCTAACTCAAACTCTTTAGCGCCACCAACAGGCCAAATTTACACATGTTTCTGCTAATAACTTTTGAACCATAAAGTCTAAAAGCAAAATTATTTTTTCTTCTGATTCCTTGGCTCATACCAAAATGTAAATTTCTATGGTTCAAGATTTTTTTGCAATTTTGAATTTTCCTATGTTTGCCTTTTTGTGCATTGGCCATTTTGAGGTTTGTAGTAAAGTGCTGTATCAGCATATGTCTTTAACAGGGGTCTCCAACCCTGCTCATGGAGAGCTTCAGCCAGTGTTGCCAACTGCTTTCAATTTAAAGTAGCTAAAACTGGCAGCTAAATGTCACTAGATGACATCACGATGGCAAATTCACTGATCTATATAAAGATGAACGTAGCTCCGTGGGCAAGATGAGAACTTCGATAAGGATTGTCCAAGCAGTTGCTATTTTTGTCCCTAAACTTTTGAAAAAAGTCTCAAAAGGGGCGGAGAAGTCGTTAAATCTAGCTACAAAATAGCTAAATTGGCAACACTGGCTTCAACCCTAATCAAACACACCTGAACCAACTAATCCAGGTGTGCAGGGCTACTTAATTACGCAATATGGGGTGCTGTGTGTACATTAATGAGGAAAAAAATTGAACGTAAATGATTTTAGCAAATGGCTGCAATATAACAAAGAGTGAAAAATTTAAGGGGGTCTGAATACTTTCCGTACCCACTGTAGCTCTCCAGGAGTAGGGTTGGCGAGTCCTGGTCTTTACTGATTAATTAAAGACACCTCCTTAGCGCTTCATTTTACCGCTGTTGTACTTGGCCCCTTATTGCTGCTTGCTGCTATATTTTTAGTTTTTTTTTTTCTGCCAAAATCCATTATTTTAATAGCAATCCACGTGACCGAATTCCTTTTGAGAGTGAAAGATTCCCCCTTGCAGATATTACAGTTGTTTAAACTTATAGTTACCGAAAGAAAGCTGCTTGGTTTGAAAATGACTTCTGGGTGAGTGGTGCTTTGTACGTCGCTGTGCTGTTGACACTAGACCAGGGATCCTCAAATCTGGCCCATGAGATCCATTTTCCTGCAGAGTTTAGCTCTAGCCCTATTCAAACCTGAGCATGCTAATCAATGTCTTCAGGATCATTAGAAAATCACAGGTAGCTGAGTTTGATCAGGGTTGGAGCTAAACTCTGCAGCGCATTGGACCTCCAGGGTAAGATTTGAGGAACCCTGCACTAGGCCATAGACACTGCACTTATAAGCAAAATTCCAGATCACGTGGATTCCTATTGAAATTACAATTTAGCCTGCAAAATTTTCAGAATCAGAAATAGAATGAGCTTTATTTGCCAAGTGTGTGCAAACACAATGAATTTGTTGTGGGTTTTTTAGGAGCTCTTGGTACAAACATACATATAAGTCATTGAGAACAGGAAGAGCATTTAAATAAGAAAGAAATAACATTTAAATAAGTCTAAGGGACACAAATAATAATAATGTGGTATACATCTGGAAAAGAAGATTTATGTACAGATCTGTGCATTATTTACTGTATGTACAGCTGTATATACAGTAAATAATGCATTTATGCAAGGATCCTGTTTGTGGACTTCAGCTCCACATTCAACACCATCATGCTTTGACAGAGCTGTGTCAGTTTAATCAGAACGGTATCCAGCATGATAAGTCCCTGGTTTGTCCAGATGTTGGAGGATGTAGTGCAGTCCCATGTTGACCGCATCATCCATCGACCTGTTTGTTCGATGAGCAAACTGCAGGGGTCCAGTTAGGGTTCAGTAATGTCCTTCAAGTAAGCCAATACCAGTCTCTCAAATGACTTTATGATGTTAAAGCAACAGGTCTGTAGTCATTTAGGCCTGTGATATTTGGTTTCTTGGGTACAGGGATGGTGGTGGAGCATTTGAAGCAGGAGGGGACTTGTTGAAGATCAGTGTGAAGATGGATGACAGCTGGACAGCACAGGCAGGAGAGACACCGTCTGGGCCTTTGGCTTTCCTTATCTTCTGTTTCCTGAAGACTTTGCATACATCTTCATAGATCTTAAGTGCAGGCTGAGAAGCAGTATGGGGGGTGGGGGGTTGATGGCTGGGTTGTGAGACAGTCAGATTGGGTGTGGGGTGTGAGACTAGGCTTTTCAACCCTGTAGTAAAACTCATTCAAATCATTGGCTAAAAGTTTATTCTCCACAGTGCTGGGGGATTGGGTCTTGTAGCTGGTGATGGCTTTCAGGCCCTTCTACACTAAGGTAGGGTCATTGTTTGAAAACTTTTTTTTTTCAGCTTTTCATAGTAGCTTCTCTTAGCTCAGGGCTGTCCAAACTCGGTCCTGGAGGGCCGGTGTCCTGCAGAGTTTAGTTCCAACCCTAATTAAACACATGAACCAGCTAATCAAGCTCGTACTAGGCATAGAAACTTCCAGTTCGGTGTGTTGAGGCAAGTTGGAGTTAAACTCTGCAGGACACCGGCCCTCCAGGACCGAGTTTGGACAGCCCTGTCTTAGCTACTCTTATCTCCCTATTCAGTGTGTGATGAAATTTTACTGCGCAACAGTAAATGTGACTCTACCTTAAGGGAAAGACAGTAAATGACGACAAAAAAGTTTTTGTTTACAATTGAAATCATCTGAGATAATTTACCTGAAGATGGCGCAAGTCGGCGGTCACCCAGATGAGAGGAATGATACTGTGTTGCCATGGACGACGGAAAATGCTAAGAAATATTTGACTTCTGAATGTCTAATAAATGACCAATTACAATCAAGTATTCCAAGAGAATTTAGCCAGATTTGACAGGTACATTCGCACTGCATACTAACCCAGACTACCCGCAGAGCTCGTTTGATGACACTTTAAAGGGTGTAACATGAGAACAACCTTGGCAGCTTTGTTCTACAGTCTCTCCTTGTGTATCCGCGTGCTCCTAGATGTGTTTATTGGCACTGATATATTTTCCCTGGTGCGGGTGGCATGTTGGTAACGCAGGGCAGGGCTGTACCAGTAATTTGTCAGATGCTCTATCTCTGGCTGACGAGCCTTTACACACTGCAGTTCAGAGAGAGAGAGAGAGCAAACATACAGAAGAGTGTCGAGTGTCAAATGTGAGCATGAGCAGCAGTGCGCGTTTTCTCTGTATTTCGTGCCATGTAAGGCTGCTGTGAGAAAGCCAGTGCTGTTTATGAGGGGAAGTTTTACAGCCAGCGGTGCTGCTAATGTGGGCTGAGTTTGTGTGTGTGTAGGTGTGTGTTTACTTGTTTTCTTTTCATTTGTGAATGGTCAGTGCATTTCCTCTTAGTTGTGTAATTCCATTGAGATTTGAGCAAACATGTTATTAACATGCATTTCTATGCTTTAGTGGTACAAGATAAGGTAAAGAAGGCTTAAAATGACACAGTTATGCCTCAAACATGAATTGTGAAGCTGCTTTGTGTGTACAGGTTGTACAGATATGACTATACTTTTGAGGTCCAAAACGTCCTCACTATTTAAAAATGTCCTATAATAGAGTGAAACCTGTTGAACACGGAGTAGTAAGCCCAACCTCAGTTGAAGGCTTATAAATTGGCGAAATCATCATTTATAATATATAGCATTTTGCACAGGCTTCTATAAGAGTTATGTTTAGGTAGGGGCCTGTTTCATAAAACAAGTTTACCAAATAAGCCAGACTTATTTCAGTTAGTCTGACTTATTTTGAACCAAATCAACTGACAATAAGTCAGACTAACTGAAATAAACCTGGCTTATTTGGTCAACTTGTTTTATGAAACAGCCCCCTGGTCAGGTGAAAACATCCTTAACTTGATAGGAAACAATGTACATAAATGCCAAGTGTTTATACTTTTAAACAAACAAATGTGTTGCTTAAAAGTTACTGATTCTGAATAAGAATTTGTTTCATCAAGCAATGTGAACTCACAATCTTGTGGTAGTTAGTCTTTATTTACTAGTAATCTTGTGTTTAAAAAAAAACATGTCTGTTGGGGAAAAAATGTTGTAGAACAAAGCATTAAAGCCTCTTCAAGTAATTTTAGCAAAGTCCTAGCTCAAAAATGCTGTTTTCAATGCTAACTTTAAGGCTTCAAACAAGCTCTATTGTTCTACAGTTATTATACATGTAGTTTTATGAACTCTCATTACTTGCTAGATATAATATAAAATAATAATAAATAAAATAATAAAAAAATATGATTATAAAAGTATTTTAACCAGGTGCAATAGAACAAAAAGTCTTTATTTATGAAAATAACATGATAGATGCTTGTTCCTGGAGGGGAATTTCGAAGAAAATCTCATTGAGATCAACAGGATCTAAAGCTTCAACAGAGAGTTGACATGACAACCTCAGACTGGTTATATATTAGGCTGCTTGTGTGGGATGATGATTTGTTTTGAATGTGTGTGTGTGTGTGTGTGTGTGCTCTTGTGTTATTCCTGGAGTATCTACTTTCTTGCTGTTCTTTGCAAATGAGTTAACTGAACAAGTCAAATCAAACAGTAACTTAAGAGATGACTGACACTTTCTATTTTTGTGTGTGTGTGTGTGTGTGTGTGTGTGTGTGTGTGTGTGTGTGTAATAACATAGGCGACACTGAATAATGTGGTCAGTTGTGCTGCGACTGTTATGGGAATGCATTTCAGACAGACTTAATGTAATGGTGTTTTTTTCCAAGCTCAAACATGAGATGAAAGCCTGTGAGATTCACCCAATAGCTTTTTACTCATGACACAGCCACAGTGAAAATGTGTAGTCTAACAGTGGTGATTTAATGTATGAAGATATGGGAAGAAAAACGATTCTCTCAGGAATCCTCCTCCACACAGCTGCTTTGCGGTCTGAAGGCTTGCGAAAAAAGCGGATGAAACATTCATTAAGAAATATTTATGAAGTAATAGGACAACTTCTTGTTCAAAATAGGGAAAACAGATTGGCCTATATATATTTGCGTCATTACACTCACATGTCCCCTAATCTATTGCTTCCTGGTTCTGATGAAAGATTTTTTTTAACTCTCACAACTACAGTGCTGGGATTCGTCTGTTATGCGATTTTTAGATTTTACTCAGTGCAACATGCAAACATTTACATTACATTTATTCATTTAGCAGAAACTGTTATCCATAACTTATAAATTAAGGACAAAGACAAGCATGATATTCTGGTCACATTGATTTCAACATGAGAAAGTATTTTTCAAGCATATATTAATCTAGGTTAGTGTTAATTTATACATTTACTATTTAATGTTAATTTATGTACGTACATTGATAATACATTAAGGGCGTGTTCACACTTGTAGTTTGGTTCTCTTGGTTCGTTTGGTCCTGACCAAAAAAGAAAGTGATACATTTGGTCCTGGTCCGCTGAGTGTTCACACTCGCATTTTTGACAGCGAACCTAAAGATACTGAACCTAAAGGCACAGTGATACTTTCACAACCTGATTGGTCGGGTTGAATGACGTATATTTCGCGACGGAACTCACCGAACACCCCAAATAAAAGCTGTGTTCGACTTAAAGCAGCGCTGCCCATAGCGATCGGTGTATGGCATTATAGTACCTACCAATTCACCGATCGGTCTGCTCGGCGCCGCTTTAAGTCGAATTCACCTAATGCTGTCTGTTGGACTAAGGATGCTCATTGCTGCGTGTACTTATGATTTTATTTTCACCACCTGCGAACTCACAAAGAACTCATAAAAAGCACTTTAACGTCCTCCTTGCTCCACGTTTGCCCTCTGCTCATTGTGTTTTGGATGGTACCGCTCGTTCCGCGTCGTCGTGTAGTGTCGCATCTTGTCATTACTTCCTGTTTTTGGTTAGTTTAGAAGTGTTTGGTCCATGTTGTGTTCAAATGTCATTCGAACCGCACCAGAGTTCGTTTGGAGCAGACCGAGGGTGTATTCACACCAGGAAAGTCCACTAGTCTACTTGCTTTGGTCCGGACCAAGCACAATGTTGTTTTGTTTGATGCGGTTCGCTTTCACACTGCCCTTTTTGCAAGTGAACCAGAAACTGTAAACAAAACCACACGTGTGCTTAAGGTTATCCATTCATTGGTTTATCCATTCAACCGTACCAGAGTTCGTTTGGAAGCGGACCGAGACCACCTCTTCAGCTGGGTCTCGGTACGGTTGTTTGGTCCGTACCCGAGTGCGATTGTTGTATTCACACCTGCCCAAAAGATCCGCACCAAGGGGCAAAACAAACTTGAGTTTGATTCAATCGAACCAAACAAGACAGGTGTGTGAATACACCCCGAGACCCATTTTTTTAGCGGTCTCTGTCCGCTATCGGATGGCGGATCGGATGGCAGCGTTCACACTTACTCAAACGAACCGCACTAACAGAGCAATCGCACCAGGCAGGGGCGTAGATTACGTGGGGGACGTATCCCCCACCCCCACCCCCCCCTTTTAATATCACGTAAATTCGTCCCCTGCACTTTTTCGGGCAAGTGTGTTTGCATAGATGTTTTCAAAAGCCAATGTGAATAAATATAGATTTAAATTCAAAGATACAGGATAGTCTGTTCATAATATGATGTTTTATTTGGACCCAGAATAAAGCGAGATGAACATCGCGGGGCGCTAAACACTCCATGCAGTGTATGTTACATTCATACTCGAAGCCGGAGAGCACTCTCCCGCAGAAAGTCGTACCAGGAAATTCCTAATATGGACAAAAGCGTCCAGCTGTATGAAAACAGCTGTTTTCACAGAAAAACAGAAACGTTTGGAAACGAAGACATTAAACATACGATTTGCGACAATATGGTTTATTTGTGTTTGTCAAGTCATCTCCAGGTAATAAATAAAGTATATGAACAATGCAGTGCTAATTGACATTTATTGGCATTTATTACAGTATAGAAACTATTCTGCCTTATGTGATTACAAAAGTGTTTGTAGTATATAAACAAATGATTATTATTGGTTATTGTCCAGCAGTTATCTGATTTCTAAGCCAATTAAAATCTAGAAATTAGAGAAATTTAAGTTGCCTATACCAGTCAAAAGTTTTTGAACAGTAAGATTTTTTATGTTTTTTAAAAAAGTCTCTTCTGTTGACCAAGCCTGCATTTATTTGATCCAAAGTACAGCAAAACAAAAGTTTGAAATAGTTTTACTAGGCTATTTAAAATAACTTTTTCCAATTTTAATATATTTTAAAATATAATTTATTGTGATTTCAAAGCTAAATTTTTAGCATCATTGCTCCAGTCACGCGATCCTTCAGAAATCATTCTGATATTCTAATTTGCTGCTCAAAAAATATTTATTATTATGATGTTGAAAACAGCTGAGTATAAATATTTTTCAGGTTTCTTTGATGAATAGAAAGTTCAGAAGAACCGCATTTATCTGAAATAGAAATCTTTTGTAACATTATAAATGTCTTTATCATCACTTTTGATCAATTTAAAGCATCCTTGCTAAATAAAAGTGTTGATTTCTATCATTTCTTTTCCAAAAAATAATAATTATACTGACTCTAAGCTTTTGAATGGTATAGTGTATAATGTTACAAAAGCTTTTTATTTCAGATAAATGCTGATCTTTGGATCCTTCTATTCATCAAAGAATCCTGAAAAAATGTACTCATCTGGTTTAAATATTGATAATAATAATAATAATAATAATAATAA
>NW_015506220.1:398746-399247 GCF_001515645.1 Sinocyclocheilus grahami | reverse complement strand
TAAGTAACAGGCCAGCCAGATTTGTTCTGATCGACCAACTAAAAAAAAAAAAAAAACGTTTACAATAAATCGCTACCAATGGTGATTTGATTAAATCTAACGACCGCAAAGTTAGCTCAGATCATGTCAAACCGTGCAAATTATGATTATTGTTATACTTTGCTTGCTCACAAATTGTTAATGTTAACATTAACATTGCGTGACTACGTGAATTTAGTGTGTAAATGCTGTATTTTAGTTAAACTCATCAGTTCAGAATACCTAATACATTAATGTTAAATTGAACCTTAATTAAAGGTTAAGGTTTTATTTTGGTATATAGTCAATGTACTTTGGTGGTGGTGGTGGTGTTGGTCTTTATCAGCCTATACTAGATAGCCTACAGATATCTCTAATGAAATAGTTCACCCAAAATAAAACATTTACTGAAAATGTACTTACCCTTAGACCATCCAAGAGTTTGTTTGTTCATCGGAACAGATTTGGAGAAATTTAGCATTA
>NW_015506220.1:397420-398736 GCF_001515645.1 Sinocyclocheilus grahami | reverse complement strand
CATAAAAAATCTTACTGTTCAAAAACTGTTGACTGGTAGGTTACATTACAGAAATGTTATATTGTAATGTTATATATGTATGTATATATAAAATTTCTGTCACCCTCACTTCTGAAATGATGGCTAAATCGAACGCTGAATGCTGCCATCCGAACCCTGGTTCGCACCAAACAAGTGCACAGATACCGCTAAAAAGATGGGTCTCGGTCCGCTTCCAAGCTAACTCTGGTGCGGAAATATGAACGCAACACGGAGCAAATAATAATAATAATGCATTTTATTTATAAAGCACTTTACATTTTTAAAGAAAATCTCAAAGTGCTATACTTCTAAACGAACCAAAAACAAGATGTAGGCCTAATGCCAATATGCGACACTATGCGACATGATCTGACGACGCGGAACGAGCAGTGTATCCAAAACGAAATGAGCAGAGGGCAAACGTGAAGCAACGAGGAGGTAAAGTGCCTTTTATGAGCTCTTTGTGAGTTCGCAGGTGGTGAAAACAAAATCATAAGTACACGCAGCAATGAGCGCGCTAGTCCAGCAGACAGCATTAGGTGAATTCGATTTAAAGCGGCGCTGAGCAGACCGATCGGTGAATTGGTAAGTACTTCTGCTCAGCGCCGCTTCAAGTGGAACACAGCTTTTATTTGGGGTGTTTGCTGAGTTCCGTTGCGAATATACGTCATTCAACCCGACCGATCAGGTTGTGAACGTATCACTGTGCCTTTCGGTATCTTTAGGTTCGCTGTCAAAAATGCCAGTGTGAACGCCTAGCGGACAGGACCAAATGTATCGCTTTCTTTTTTGGTCAGGACCAAACGAACCAAGAGAACCGAACTACAAGTGTGAACGCACCCTACAGCTCCTCAACACGGATGAATCTAATGTTTTGAGGTGTACGTGTGGGCTGTCAGTACCGCACCCGTAGATATGCATGTATATGTATCTATATCTATCTATATACCAGTGTGGATATTCACTGTACTTCAGAATTACAGATACTTGGAAGTATGTCCAAAATAAGAAGTTTCACTGGAAAATGTAATCTGAACAAGTAAGTAACATGCCAGCCAGATTTGTTCTGATCGACCAACTAAAAAAAAAAAAAAACTTTTACAATAAATCGCTACCAATGGTGATTTGATTAAATCTAACGACCGCAAAGTTAGCTCAGATCATGTCAAACCGTGCAAATTATGATTATTGTTATACTTTGCTTGCTCACAAATTGTTAATGTTAACATTAACATTGCGTGACTACGTGTATTTAGTGTGTAAATGCTGTATTTTAGTTAAACTCATCAGTTCAG
>NW_015506220.1:395776-396772 GCF_001515645.1 Sinocyclocheilus grahami | reverse complement strand
GCTTAAATGTATTTAAATACAAAATAGTATTTTGTATTTCAAATGATTGTATTTGAAATACTGCCCATCCCTGACAACAGGGATGGATTATTTTTACTGGAGAAAGTGTTATTATGGATTATTTTGTCCAGATGTGACAGTTTAAAGTTAAAAAGCTTTAGATTTTCACTTCACAAGACGTTAATAGATGGACTGGAGTGGATTGTGTTTAATTGAGTCTATTTTAATGTAACTACATTTAAAAGAATTTCAAGACTTACATGGGTCTCTGGAAGTTTTTGGTTTAAGCTGTTGTAATGTGAAAAGAGCATTGAATTCAGAGAGCAGGTCTTGCGTTCCACAAAAATATGATTAAATCATATGGAAAATATGTATTTTATGTACATATTTGAGGTATTTTACATCTGAGAGAAAGAGATAGACATGTCTTTGAGCGTGACGAGTTGTGCCGCAAAAGTATCTGCCTCATCAGAGCTTTAGTTCTCCCATAATCCCTCAGCTCACATATAAAGCTGTCACTGTGTGCTAGTGTTGGCTAAATCGTAGAATTTGAGCTCCGGTTATTTTTAGGGTTTTTATTATTTATTTACCAAGGGAACGGCAGAGAGCCAGATTCACTTGACCCAAATTACTCCATGCAATGGCGTCCTTCCTTAAAACACGCCAAATGAAGCTGACAGTAGCTGATCATGTTTGTCAAGGGGTTTTCTCTGAAATATTGCTGGGTTTTAAACAGATGTTTAAGGGAAGAGTGGAGATTGTGGAGTGGTGTAGTGTTATGGGACACAGAAAGAGAAGAATAAGAGTATTCTGCCAGACAGATAAAAAAGGCTTATGTTTAACAGCAAGATCTGTATAATAATATTGTATAATAATAGTAATATCTATAATAGAGTGTGTGATGTAGTATCTGGTCTTAGTACTATCTGGAAGTAGACATCAAGGAGCACCCCCTCTGTCCACAAAACCCCTGTGACACCCACCCACACACACACA
>NW_015506220.1:373961-395139 GCF_001515645.1 Sinocyclocheilus grahami | reverse complement strand
ACGTCTCTGACATGCTATCAGTTACTACAGAAAATAATTTTAAACCGCCCTTAGGCAAAAATTGAGTTGACACTCAAGCATTCACAATGGAAGTCTATGGTGCAAGGCTTTACACTTGGATAAACCTTTAAAATACACACTATTTTGAAAGCATAATGACAATATTTATAGACTACCGTTCAAAGGTTTGGGGTCAATTTATATTATATTAAATTAATGTTAATTCAGCAAGAATGCATTAAATTGATCAAAAGTGAAAGGCATTTATAATGTTACAAAAGATTTCTTTCAAATAAATGCTGTTCTTTCTATTCATCAAAAAAATCCTGGAAAATGCATCAATTTCCACAAAAATACTAAGCAGATTTGATTTCTGAAGGATCATGTTGTCACGGAATGCCAGGAGAAAACAAGGTAAGTTCCAAGTGCAGTTTATTTGAAAGTAACAACAGAACAAAAACGTTGCAAAAGGTAATCCAAAACCTGACAACAGAAAACACAAACTGAGAAGACAATACAATCAAGACGCAAAAGACAGACAGAGAAGGCATGATATATATAGCTGGGATAATGAGTAAATGATGACCAGGTGTTACAGATCAGCACAGGATTAATGAGCCGGGGACTATGGGAAATGGAGTTTAACACAAACAACATAGAACAGCAGAGCGCCCTCAAGCGACCAGTCTAGGGCACCACAACCAAACCCTGTGACACATGTGACATTGAAGACTGCAGTAATGGCTGCTGAATAAATTACATTTTAAAATCTATTAAAATAGAATACAGTGATTTTAAATTGTAACCGTTTTTTACTGTATTTTAGATCAAATAAATGCAGCATTGGTGAGCATAAAAGACTGATCAAATGTGATGAAATGACTAGCTAACCTTACAGCTAGTTTTGTACAGAGTAATTGCTATACTTCAACAAAACTTTTTAAATCCCAAGAAATTTTGCCCTTTAAACTTTCATTGCAATTGTAACCATTGTAACTTGATTTTTGTTCATTTTTACAAAGAAAAAATGAATGTTCAAGATTTGTTCATTGTGAAACAAAACGAGTAACTGTCTTTTATTAGGGAGTCATTCGAATCAATCACTCAACTGATTTGTTCAAAAACACTGATTCATTCAGGAACAAAACCCTATTAATGTGTACTACTATTGTGCTGTTGTACTCTCAGAAATAAAGGTACAAAAGCTGTCACTGGGGCAGTACCTTTTCAAAAGGTACACTTTTGTTCCTATTAGGTTCTAATATGTACACTTTAAGTACTAATATGTACCTTTAAGGTACCAAAATGAACCCTTTAGGTACAAACATGCAGGGATGGGCAAAGATACATCAAAATGTATTTTAAAATAAAATACCAAATACCTTAATTTTAAGTGTATCAAAATAAAAATACAGCAGCCACACCAAGTATCAAAATAATCTACTGTATTTTTGTATTATAAAAATCCAAAAAATTACTTTTACAAGGGAGCATGACATTTCTTCACAAACCTTCCATCAATTGGCCTATTTGATCTATCTCTTCACCAATACACTGATGTTTGTGAACAAGTGAACAAAGTTTGATAGCAACAGCTTTTCTCTGCCCAAGTCATGCAATAAATCTGACATATGCAACCAGTTAACAGATCAAATATTCACATATCCCTGTGATTTCCCAGATGAAGGTTAGTTTGAAAGTAACCAACAGTTTAATGTTTGTTAGAAAACACTCTCTGTCTGTATTGGTTCCAGATGTTTTCACCCTCCTTTTCTTCCCTCTCCCTCTCTGCTCGCCCTCCCTATACAGAGCAATGTTGTCTTCTTCTGATTCCCCCCTCCTCCATCTGATCTCTCTCTCTTGTATTATGTTTTAATATCTCTTACTCATATTCGAGGTACGCATGCGCACATGTATGCATTAGCTTTCTTGAGTTCAAATGTTCATACGAGGACACGATATATAGGACTCCAAGGTAATGGGGTTCGGACTGAACTATGGATATAGTTCAGCATCCTTCACCAAGTTTATTCCTAATATGTCCATATGTTCCTGTACATGTGACCATTTTATATAACACATATTCTTGGCCAAAATCCTATATGTATGTCATCTATATCCTCATTGGTTAAAGGGTTGAAACTCCCCTCGACATATGCCTATATAATATCTTTGTATCTATGAATAAAGTTGAAGTATTGAGAATACAATTTGATGTGTGTTTTCTTGCTTCCCGGCCGTATACACTTTTGAGGGACTGAGAATTTTTCAAGGTGGCAAAGAGAAACTAAAGGGACCGTTGTTAATTACTAACAATGTTTAACAGTTTGCGAATGACTCATAATTGTATCCTAATTTAGTTGCATGCTTTTTGGTAACAAAGGGCCTACTTTGCATCAGCAGCACTGACTCAATGACAAACAAGTCATTCATAAGAAGACAACTGATGGCACATGTATTCATAGCCACTAGTTTCTAACTACTTAATCATTTGATTGTTAGTCATAAATATAATAATATATTATGTGTCGGGCAGTCATTCATGCAATGGTATGTAAAATCATGATCCTATTTAAACAGCTACTTCAATTAGGGTACAATATTCAGAAATCAAATATTTATTTATCAATCACTGGACACCTATTTGGAAGTTGAAAACAAACATTTTAGCATTACAACAGTTATTAAATGATCGATATGTTTTCATTTTAAATGTAGCCAGAAACGTAATCAGAAAGTAGCAACAGAAATTGTCAAGGAGTACCCAACTCCAACCACTGAATCTATTGAGAGCCATAGAAGTATAAAGGACACATATACACTTATAATAAGTGCAATTGCACCAAGCACATCACATTCTATTACTCATTCATCCAAACTGATTGGCTAATGCTATTTTTCCCCTTGTCAGTGCTCTTTTATTCTTTCATGTTAATTGACGGCAACTCTGAATGATGCACTAATGGTTGTGTGGAGAGGTGTTCAGGGCGGGTGTGGGGTGTCTTTTCAAACCTGCAGTAGAACCATGACATGACATCCTCACCTTATCTTATTCCAGAAAAGTCACTCACCCAATACTGAATGGAGTTGTACAGCAGAAGCTCACGTGATGAATGTTGGGGTTGGGGGAGGGGTGTGTCTGAACTAAATCAGCACCCTGATAAAGAGGTTGACTGGCTCAAAGTATTTTATGTATTTTGAAAATACAAAAATACTAATCTTAAATGTATTTAAATACAAATTACATTCGATTTTTGCCGAAGGCTTTCAAATACAAAATAGTATTTTGTGTTTCAAATACGTATTTTAAATACATGTATCTGAAATACTGCCCATCCCTGCAAACATATACCTTTTGAAAAGGTACCGCCCCAGTGACAGCTTTTGTACCTTTATTTCTGAGAGTGGAGTAACACAGCTTAATAATTAATATCTAATGGCTTACATGTAATAACTGAATGAGCAAGCTCACTTACATTCATTTGAACAGAAACAGACATGTTAATGTAAAATTCATAGTTGTAATTCCTTTCACCGATCGTTTGCAATAATATTCCTCTACATTCCCCAAAGCTGTGTGTCTCAACACACTGTGTAATCAAGGGGAAAATTTACATTTATATGGGAAATGATATGGGTCTGCCTAGTCCTCGATTATAATCTTGATAAATATGGATGTAGCACTGCCTTAAACTCTTCTTTCCTTCTCCTCTCACAGATTTATTATTGTTTTTACTAGTTGAATGGGTCTACTGTCTACATATATGTGCTTATGTTTGTGGAGAGAGAATACTCTGTGCTCTTATCACAAAACACTCTCAGCCTTGTCAAATGTTCACATGAATTTGAGAGCAGCCTGGAGCTACGTGAGACTCACATGTCGGTCCACAGAGAAACCTTGATTACTGCCTCCTATGAGCAGAGGAATTCATTAACAGCACATCTTTGTGTATATGTGCTGAATTCATTTCCACTATGTACGGAAATGAATTTTCTCTTTTTATGGCCGTGCACAGTTGAGCAAATGAATTCTGCTGTAGGTCTGAATATGTTCTGCTAGTGCTGCAAGCTCAGAAACCCTGAAGACATGAAATCAAAATTCACCTTATTTGCTTTTTAAATGTACATTCCTGGTATTACTGCACTCTACTCATATGTTATCATAAATTAATAAAAAAATGTTTGGCAATGGCAAGATATGAGATATTTTAAATAAAAAATAAAGATGCTGAGATTCACTAACAAGAACCAGCTCGTAAGAGTCATTTGTTCAGGAATTAGACTACACTGAATGTGCTGTATTTATATGATTCACTAAAAATAACAGGCTCATAAGCAATCAAACTGGTAGTGCTGTATGTTTTTGATTCACTAAAAATACTCATACAAGTCATTGTCCAGGAATCAGACTACACTGGTAGCGCTGTATGTGTTTGATTCACTAAAGAAGCAACTCATAAGAGTCATTTCTTCAGGGATCGGACTACATTGTGTTGCATTGTTTGATTCACTGGCAAAAATGGGGTTCAAGAGTCATTCATTTAAGAGTCGAACTACACTGGTTGATCTGAATGTTTTGATTCAGTAAAAAGAACCAGATAAATTAGATAAATATGTGCTGCACGCTTTCCTCTCAATAACAAAATAAACACATCAAAAATGACAGCGTTGAGAAAACAGCAGTTAAACAAGCATCTGATCAGAGGGATGTGAATAAGTTTGCAAGAGCTCTGCAATTCAAATCAAGTCATGTTTATAGCGCTTTATACAATAGATTACTTTAAAGCAAACAGCTTTACAGTATTAAACATGAAAAAAAAGCCAGTGTCTCTTTCAATTAGAACTACAACTTCAATTTCTACTAAAGCAAGCTATTTTAAAATTCCAGAAAGAAATCCCAACAAACTTTGCTTTGGCCTGATTTTGAAATGACATCCCAGCAGTTCTTTCTTTGATTTTGCTTGAAGTATATCAGGGTCTTAAGAGTCACTGTGCACTGTGTGTTTTGCACTGTAAATTCAGTAGCGATGTTGCAGTGCTGTTGAATAAATAGCGTATAGAAAACTCGTCGGACTATTTTAGAACGGCTCTCGGTTCCAAAACTTAAATGTGTTGCGAATGCCATTTCATGTTGTCTTTAATAAACAAGAGGGAATTGTGGCTTTATCTTGTTTTGTTTTTTTTATCTGTCTGTGAGTTTGTTAGTGTGTGTGTGTTTGTGTAAACCAGTAACTAATTAACCATGCTACCCCAGCAGATCTATCACACGCATGCATACTCAATGTACACATACATACACACTCACAAATATAAAACCAATAACCCCATAACACCCCAGACAGGTCAGTGTTTACTATCTCTGAGCAGAGATGCTTTAGGGCCAATCCCCGCAATGCTCAAGCAGGGCCCCTGACTTTTACACAGGGTTACGTAAAGAGACAGAGGCCATTGAACCCCAATGAACTTGATAATCTTCCATCAGCACAAACATTCTTGAGCTGCAACATTTCACAGTTGTCCGAATGTTCCCTGCTGTTCAATTGTAGGTTATTGAGTTTTATGGCTGTAATCTGTGACAAGGATTTCTACTGGTTGTAAGACCTACAGGGGTTACTATAGGATAACAGTTGTCAAGGAAAAAATATGTTGCTATGGCTTTCCATTTTGAAGGATACGTCCATGTATCTCATTATGACGTAAAACATCTGCAGAGTAAGTGGCTTTTGGGGGATTTTGTCATTAAGCAGATATTCATTCTCTTCTGCTATTAAGTTAAAAGGATTTCGGTTCTGAGGTTAGACAAAGCTTTTACCTATAAACTGCTCACAGTAATCACAACAACAGCACATTTGCTCACAATACATTTGTCCAAAGACCAATGACATACAGAGAGCTAAAAATCATTAAATATACAGTCAGTATCACTTAGGAGGCTTTTAGGTTCTCCTTCTTGAAACCTATTCTTTTTGTTACAGGAGTGTGATGCAGAGCTCTAATGAAAATTGTGTATGTTCATTTCCTCTTTTTTTCTTCTTTTTTTTTTTTTTACATGTACAATACCTTCAAATGTTTGGGGTCAAAAATCTCTTTGCCATTTTTTTAGCCATTTAGCCATTACACGATGCTTCAGAAATCATTCTGTTGTGCTGATTAATATTTTTGTGGAAACTGATGTGTGTGTGTATATATATATATATATATATATATATTTATTTTTATTTTTTTTTTTTTTTTTTTTTTTTTTTTCAAGAGTAGTGATTTAAGTAGTGTAAATAATCTTTGACATTATCTAACTCTCACTTAAATAGACTTTAATTTAATAACACAATGTAACCTTTAGAAAGCTAAATATATCTTTCATACTCTAAAATGTTGTGATGCTTTAATTTGTAGCAATTAAAACAATATCTTTTTTTTTTCTTAAGTTTTAGGTTTTATTTAGTTTGTATTTAGTAATGTATTTAGTCCAACAAATGTAGAATTATACAGTGGGGAAAAAAAGTATTTAGTCAGCCACCAATTGTGCAAGTTCTCCCACTTAAAAAGATGAGAGAGGCCTGTAATTTTCATCATAGGTATACCTCAACTATGAGAGACAAAATGAGAAAAAAAAATCCAGAAAATCACATTGTAGGATTTTTAAAGAATTAATTGGTAAATTCCTCGGTAAAATAAGTATTTGGTCACCTACAAACAAGCAAGATTTCTGGCTCTCACAGACCTGTAACTTCTTCTTTAAGAGGCTCCTCTGTCCTCCACTGGTTACCTGTATTAATGGCATCTGTTTGAACTCGTTATCAGTATAAAAGACACCTGTCCACAACCTCAAACAGTCACACTCCAAACTCCACCATGGCCAAGACCAAAGAGCTGTCAAAGGACACCAGAAACAAAATTGTAGACCTGCACCAGGCTGGGAAGACTGAATCTGCAATAGGTAAGCAGCTTGGTGTGAAGAAATCAACTGTGGGAGCAATTATTAGAAAATGGAAGACATACAAGACCACTGATAATCTCCCTCGATCTGGGGCTCCACGCAAGAACAGAAGTGAATTCTGCAGAAGTAAAAACTGAAACAGAAGTGAAACAAGTAGTAGGAAAGAGGAGAAATAAAAAGCAATACTTATTGTGTCATACTCTGTGAGAAAGTGTCACTCTTTTCACAGCTTTTGCCGGCTCTGAGACACTTGCACATTTCTCCTGCTCTTTTTCTAGCAAATATTCACTCATCACTAAATGAAAACTTAAAGTGAAGACCCGATTATTTCAGGAGCCTTATCACAAGTCCATTGTTTTTGAATGTTGGTGCTACTTCTGCTATATTTTCACACAATAATTTGGTATTGCTCTTGTACCATTGTCCTCTTTTATGCTAAGAAATAAGTTTTAGAGGGGGTGTACTCATTTATGCTGTGCACTGCACATGCTAAAAAACATCACAACTTGTATATTGGTTCATATTACCTGCATATATCAACAGTTAAGGAGTACGTTTTTATTTGAAAACAGGAAATACACTATTTCGGATACAGAGTATGGTTTTCACCTGTTTTATAATCTATGATGAAAATTGCATAAAAAATTTATATCTCAGTTGGTTTTTAATCCCTAACTGTAATAATAGTGATGCTTACTTTAAGAATCACTACTAAGAAAATGAATGCACAGGTTTAAGTATAATACAGTCCATTGCCATTAAATGTTGTTTATGGCATCTCTGTACTAGTTTATATTAGACAGGAATCTTTTCCTCCTGTCCTTCAGGCTAAATTGTTTCCTTGTGAAAATACAAATCTGTGTGTGCTTTGAATAAGGTGTTTTTGAGGAAGGTAGAGCATTGGCACCGTCCCTTTTATTCATCTGATCCGGATGCTTTGATCCGATCACCTGTCATCCTCATCGCTATGTTAAAGTCCGTTTTAAAGTGTGTGCGTGCTGAACACATAGGGTGGGGGTCAGAGGAATCTGCGTGAGCTAGTGTGAGTTATGTAGATGTGTGTGTGTGAGAGAGAGAGCAAGCAGACACGTGGGTGATAAACAGCTTGAGTAATGGTCGCTTCTGACAGCGTCTGATGACTCTTATAGAAAGAGAGCACAGATGGGGGAGGAGAGGGGATGGCTGAGGTCTTCAATCATGATTGAACACATTGATCTTCAACAATCTTCATTTCAACAATCTACTGCAGCATAATACCATTTTAAGAGTGTGATTGAAGTTTTATGTGATTCATATGGTGGCCAAATATTTTCATGCATATAAACAAATTTAGATTTCGGTATAGTTCACCCTCCAAAATGAAAAATTGTCATAATTTACTCACCCTTGTGTTATTCCAAACATGTATGACATTCTTTCCTCTGTGAAACACATTTGTTCAGCAATATTTTGGAAATTATTTGCAATTTAATGAAAGTAAATGTATATCACAAATATTGTTGGCTCTCTTGACGAATCACTTTTGTTTTTGTTTTGTAAGTCACTTTGGATAAAAGTATCTGCTTAATGCATGAAAATTGCAAAAAACAAAAACCGTATATAACTTATTATTATATTATACCACAACTATTATATGTGGTCCATATAGCTTGCCAACTATATTTTAAGTCTTCTGAAGTTATATGATGAGAAACAGACCAAATTGTAAGTTAACTTTGTAAGTCACTTTGGATAAAAGTATCTGCTTAATGCATGAAAATTGCAAAAAACAAAAACCGTATATAACTTATTATATTATACCACAACTATTATATGTGGTCCATATAGCTTGCCAACTATATTTTAAGTCTTCTGAAGTTATATGATGAGAAACAGACCAAATTGTAAGTTAACTTAAAAAAAAATTGACATTTGCTGTAGTTTTCCTGAGCAAGTTGTAAGAGGTATAAGAGAAGTAGCGATGACCGATCTATTTACAAATCATTCTTTTGAATCAGATCTTTTAATGAATCAGTCTAAAGGTGTGGTCGGTCACATTAGCAATATTGCAGCAAAATTTCGCAAGCCAAAAAAGTCTATTGTCTCTTCTCAGATGTAAAAAGCACCGCTCACACAGAAGTCACTTTCAAAGTCACTCAGCCCAGCTAATAATGTGACAAACCTGAAAATGAGCCTTTGTGTGGGGAAGATTTCACAGAGCAACAGTAAATGTGACCACACCTTAAATGATTTGTTCAGATCCGTTTTAATGATTCATTCACAAAATGATCTGAAAGATTTGTTTAAATTAGCCTGAATGATTTTTTCACAAATCAGCCTGATCCGGTTTTCACTGACTCACTGATCCAGTTGCAGTGGTTAACAGTTCACTGAAGGGGAAGATTGTCAGTGAACAGAGATTTAAATTTCAGTCTGTTCCTCTTGCAAAGCTTCCATATGACTTTGGAAGACTTAGAAAGTAGTCCTCAATTCATATACAAACCACTTTTGTCATACTTTAATGGTGTCGTTTTGGAGCTTGACAGCCCCAATCCTCATTCTCTTTAATTATATTTATTAGCCAGGATATTCTTTAAAAATGAACCTTTTCTATTCCACTGAAGGAAGAAAATCAAACAGTGACTCGTTAGGAACAACATGACAAATAAATTACAACATTTTCATTTTTGGATGAACTGTCCTTACAACTGTGCTGCATATGTTGGTCGGTTCTACACAATTCTACAGACTTAAGCAAAAAAACACATGGTCACATGTCAAACATAAACCCTGTCTCCTCTGATTGTGCGTGTGAGGATGTGTCTGCTGTCTGAGAGACACTTATTAATCTACTCTGCCATTATTAGAGTTGAATAGGGTCTGACTATGATAGATACTGAGTGAGCATTTTCTAGGGCAAAGGTCCCTTTCACTGTGTTAATCACCGCTGACCTCTACCCCCATGTGTGTGTGTGTGTGCATTTGTTTAGGCACATTGTGCAGGAAGCGCAGACGTTGACAGGGATGAGAAGAGTCACTTCATATTTCTCTGTCCTTTATTCATGCGCTGATGTCTCTCGGGGCTTGAAACCTTTACTGGAGAAGAACTTCGCAGTCTTATAAATGTCTCTCAGAGCTCACTGCAGTTACCCAACACTACACAGAAAGACAGGGATAAACAAGACACACTTACGCACCATTTGCACAAACATATTACCAAACTAGAGTTTACTTGCCTGTTTAAAACATGTTGCCATGATGCGTTTGCTGAGGTGTCAGTGTGGTTGCTAGGTAAATGTTACTGGCCAAAAGGGTAAAGTTCTATTTACAGTTGGAGTTTTGGTTGAAGGTTTGAAACAGCCCTATGCAAGTAGGCTATGTAAACGTCAATTCTTCAAGTTTAATATTTAGTGCTTTTTAATTATTTATTTTTATTATTATTATTGATATTTATTAGTATTACTTTTTTTAAATTTGTATTGTTTTATTTGTGTCATTGTGTTCTGTTTCAGACTGTAATTCATGTAACAAAGTTTTTGTATTCTCAGCATGAGGATGCAAGAGGTGCAAGAGTACAGGGCTCAATAGGGCATGCTAGGGGGTCTGTGGAAAAGAGATAAATAGTGTACAAAATAATAATAATAATGTCAATAAAGAAAAAAGATTTCTATTTCAAATAAATGTTATTTTGAACTTCAATTTATCAAAGAATATCTTTAAAAAAGTATCTCCGTTTCCACATATGAATCAGCACAACTGTTAAGCATTGATAATAAGAAATGTTTCTTGAGCAGCATATTAGGTCCTGTTTACACTAGTGTGTTTTCGTTTTAAAACGCATAACTTTTGCTACGGTTACGCCTCTTCGGTCCTCGAAAACTGAGACTTTCGAAAACGCTCCAGACCCCATTTTAGTTTGAAAACACCAGGGTTGTGTTTCAGAGAAAACATTGAAAACGATGGCGAGTATCCTTGACGACCGTGTAACATGGAGATTGAACTGCAAACTTTCCTGGCATTGTTGTCTTTTTTTAGCAACCATTGTGCCGCTAAATTCAGTATTTTATAATAGAGCAGCTGCCTACATGCACAAGAGGCAAGCTGTGCTTAGAGTAATCGGCAACAAAGACGTCTTTGCTGTTCCTGGCCATCATGCTCAATTGCTCATGGTTGTACCTGGGTGATTCTATAATTGGAGATAGGCTACATTTGGTATTGCAGAAAGTTAAAAAAACTTTTCACTAAGATAATTTATTTTCAGTATATTATTGAAAACATATTTAATTTTAATAATTCAGTGCTTGCCAAACACAAGTTACTTCCTTTTTTTACTTTTAATGAAAAAACAGAGGTCTTTATGGTATTGTAAACTCTGTTACGGACAAATTAGCCAATGTGTAGAAATAACAATAAATCATAACAGGAAAACTCCTTCTTGTTTCATTAGACAAACAGTCCTTACATTCCATCACTTGAAACTGAGATTATATTTCACCCTGCATACCTTAAAAATTAAAAAAGATACCTATGTCTTCACAGAACCGTCCACTTGGGGCAAATATTTTTCATCTGAAAATGTATTATATACAATATCCAGTTAAAAAATGAAATGTTGTTGAAATATTATAAGGGTGCAAAACTAAATCAATAATGTTTATTAGATTTTAAACAACTATTTTATTTAATTTTTTTGTGTGAAAATAGTTCATAAACAGAGTTGACCCTTTAAGTAACAGAATTGACAGGATTGTCCGATGGACTGTCAATTCTGTTACTGCATTGTTACTCTACCTTGGTAACAGAGTTTGACAGTAACAGAATTGACAATTTTCTTTATTTTTTTGCCAAAACCTCCACTTGCTAGCATAAATGCTAAGAGCACATGGCACTAATGAAATCATGAATAAATAACACAAAGTGTGATCAATGAAAAAATCTGTTTTCCTTTTGATATTGTGGTAACAGATTTGACACTTTATAAAAACTTTTTAGATTAAAATATTTTCTTAGAGAGAGCACAGACTTTTCAGTGCTTCAGATCTTAACAGTGAGGGAAAGTGACATAATTTCCTGTATCTTACATAGTTGTGGGAGATAATTACACTAATTTAAAGGCAAAGTATAGTACGGTAACAGAGTTGACGCAAGCTTTACGGACACATTTTTATGTATACATACACATGTATTTTTTTAAATAATGTTGTATAATTAGATAAATGACTCTTTAGGGCTTCTATAAATAAAATGAATTAAATACAAAAAGAAAAGTACAATAAAATATTTTGATTACACAATGATACATGATGGAAAAAATGCACGGACTAATTCGGACAACAAGAAATCATGATTTTCAGCTATTTAAGACACTTTTTGCAAAAAATATTATATTGTTATGGACTGTAACATCTTGTAATTCATAACAATGAGTAACACAGTTTTCAAATAATTGTACCTGCAAGTATACACCAAATGTACCTGCAATTATAGAATCACTCACCTGCCAGTTACTAGCAACCATCTTCCTGTTTACACTTTTACATGCATGCCCAGTGTGCATTAATGGTCATGCGACATGCATTTTCGGTTGTATAGTGTGGACGGAGATTGTTTCTGAAAAGCAGTGAAAAACGGCAGTGTAGACGAGGATCGTTTTCATTTTAAAACACTGTTTTAAAACGAAAACGCACTAGTGTAAACGAGGCCTTAGAATGATTTCTGGTGGATCATGTGACACTGAATCCTGGAGTAATGATGCTGAAAATTTAGCTTTTTCATCACAGGAATAAATTACATTTTAAAATATATTCAAATAGAAAACAGTTCTTTTAAATTGTAATAATATTTCACAATTTTGCTGTTTTTACTTTATTAAAAAAAAAAAAATGCAGCTCAGGTAAGCATAAGTAGGCCTACACAGGTTTACGTAGTGCATATGGAATATAGGCAAAAGGTAAACAGGTGTGGCCTCCATACTGACTGCAGTGGCATGAAAACACCTGCGGCAAAGTATTTAGTTGGGGCGGATGAGGGAATCTGCCAAGATTTATGGTAGTGAATTATTCAATATGCATTCATCAAAGACAAACATGTCTTTCTCCATTTCCTTCTCTCTCTCTCTCCCTCGTCCCCAGTGAGATCAAGATGACTCAGTGTATCTGTAGAGAACAAAAGTGTATTCTATCAGCCTGAGACTGTACAATACTTGGCTCTGCCATGAGCGCAGGAATGCCTGTGATCGTATTACAACCTTCTAACTGTGACCAATCAGTTCTTGCTCTTCTACTCTCTCCATTACTGATTTTCCCTCACAAAAAAGCACTGTGCACACATAGAAAGTTTTTATAATGTGTAAGAGATTACAACACATGCACTCATTAGGTTTCACAGTCTGAGAAGACTTGGCGCAGGATACACGCGACCTCCCACACACATATGTGCATGTACACTCACGCTCATCCATATTTATGGATCACTCACACTGTCACACATTATCTCATAAGTCTACGAGCTAATTGAGCCTCTCTTGGTCTCAGTTTCTCTCTTTCTCCCCCTTCTCTGTATTTTTCTTTGCACTTGGAGCTCAATGAAGGCAACTTTATCTTGGTATTTCAGCACTTTTCAGAGCAGCTCTGCTTATTCTGCCGTTAACAGCAAGCCTGTCGAGGGGGAGGGGACGATTTCTGCTGAGACACACCAGCCGCTCTATCGGCTGTATCATCTATCACCACAGATACCAGAGTGCAGAGAGCACTGACAGAAAGAAAAATACACAGTTAACAGCACATAACCTTGAGACTCTATATCTAGACTAGAGCAGATGCCTTCACACTCTCAAGAAGAAAAGAAGCCGTATTTTCTTCTTTTTTTTCTTGAGTGTGTTTAAAGCATCTGCTCTAGTAAAATAAGTGCTAATGAAAGACATTTAACCGTAATTGCTCTGTTCCGAAACCTTGTGGTGCCTAGGCAGCTGACACTCTCCCAATTTGAAGACCAACTCGAAAAATTATGTTGCTTTCTAAGATACCTTGTTTTGGCTTGATTGTGATACTTGGGGCAGTGCTCTCAAAATGCAGCCCAAAGCCTGAAGAATACTGTGGTTTTTATACTAGCATATGGATACAGTGTATGTGACATAAATTTCATCTTTAGCATAGTATATCCGCAGCCAGCTTTTTCTAGCCCTGGGTTCGCTGTTGCCTTGTTCAGACTATCAATCCAAATCCAACTTAATATCTGATCATGTTTAGCAAGTGTAAACGACTCATGTATGTGAAGGTACATTCATATGTGGTTTGAAATCTTATTCAAATGACATTTCTGGAAATTCTTATCAGTCTGACTTCTCTGATCGAATTTTGTGTAATTTTTTTTGCCTATGTGACTTTCTCACACCACATAAATCAGGACACACAAATCAGATCAGTTGCGATACACAAATATTCAGATTTGGACTTGGACAGTGTTAACATAGCATGTATGCTCAGCTTGCTTAGTATTTTATATTTTTTGGTCTAATTATTTTATCCATAAGGTTGTAACACCAGCCAGTTGTTTCACAGTTGTAAAAAAATGGAGGAGAAGAAAACACAACAAACTAGGACAGCCACAACACGGGCACGTTGACGAACGCTCATGTGAGAGGGATTAAGAGATGCATGTAACGAGTAGAAAGATGTTTTCTACTTGGTCATAACTTCTGGAGAGAAATAGCACAAACACTGGACAAGGACGAAACTTTCTATTGCGCATGCCATCAAATGGAGTATACTTTGAAAAGCTATGCATTAAGCTGTGTTCCTTAAAGGCACAATATGTAAGATTTTTTTATTAAAATATCCAAAAACCACTAGAACAGGGTTATATATTTTGCTGACTTGTGTACTTACATTATCCCAAATGTTTCGAAGAATGTTTAAATCCAGAGAAATAAGCAATTTTAACTAGTGACACGGACCGTCCATAGTGTCATTGTGTTGCCTGCCAATGACGTCATAACCCCTCGATTTCAGGTTTTGTTTTGTAGAAAATATGAGGTGAGTCCCAAATCGTGTACTTATGCACTATTCTATGATGTTTTGTAGTATAAATAGTGCGAGTAGTGCGTTCACACTGAAAATTCCCAAAAGAAAAAGTGCACTTTAAATACCCCGAGGATGCACTTAAATAACCGAAAAAATGAAGTGTGGAATGTTGGACACTTCATGCACTCAACTGTCGCAGCTTTAATTACGTAGCGAAGGGATAGGGGCTACCAGACTCTGATTATGAATGACAAAATAACCTTATATAATTAATACACTACATGATTGAGTGCATAAGTACATAGTGTAGAAGTGCATAGTGTATAGTGCGTCATTTGGGATGCAGCTATGGAAACACCAAAGACGCTTTAATATATTGTGCGTTTTAAAAGACTGGTGACGACCGCACCGAGTAGCATTATAACAGAACTTTCAAATGTATCTAGTATGATAAAACAGCACTGCTTTTTTTCCCCCCACATACACACGACCGGAAGGAGCGGAAGCAGTCGACTGTGGCATAATAAAAGCTCCGCTGCTTTCGAGCTGTGTGTCACGCTCGTTCAGCGGCCTCGTTTCGCTTCGATGGCTTTCAGCCTCACCCTGCTTCATTCTACTACGTTAATAAATCATTAGCTCATCCATGAACATGATTTCTGCCCGAGTCCCGTCAGATTGCATCGGCTGTGGGGATGAAGACGACAACTCCCATGATTCCACACTTCACACTTTGATTCTTTGTTTGTTTTGAATATGCGCCCTCTAGCGGCAAAAAATTACATATTGCGCCTTTAAGGCTGTATCCGAAATTGCATACTCTCTTGAGTTTGTATTTAGTTTGAATAAGTAATTACTGTGTAATCGGTAAAAAAAAGTATGTTCTATATAATATGAATGTGTGTGGTATAAATGTGATCTGGATGTTCTACCTTTGCCATGTTGTCAATGAGTAAGTTTACATGGACATCAGTAATCTAATTATTTACCTTATTCTGAATAAGACAATATTACGATTAAGGTGTTTACATGAGTTGCTTTTAGAATATTCCTTTCATGTTCCCATTTTACATGTTATAGTACAGAGATCGAATAATGGTACACGTCATTGCGTTCCCACGCGACGCCATCCCACGTTCCCTCCAGAATTTCACTTATCAACAACATACAGTTCGTCTTCGCCACTATACAGTTTAGGGTGTTTAATTTTTTATTTTATAAAAGCTTCAAGTGCAGTTAATTATTTGTCATGCTATACGTGCAAACAGATGACAACGGATACAAATGTGTCTTCTTGCTTGAAGCAATGCCCTTTTGTTTGCCGTCAAATGGTTGACCACTGCCGTATGCGTCTCCTGTCGCAAAATGTGGTGAAAAGTCCTACACAACGGTAATAGTGTGATTAAGGTGTGTACATGTCTAGACTGCACTTCAATAATGTGACTAAAATAGGAATACTCCATGTGTCTTAATTCAATTTGTGTTTACTTCGAGTATGACTTCAGCTGGATTGTTTCCGTGGTAGATTCTTGATCATAGTATTGTCTTAATCGTGTTAATATCTGAATATTGTTGTCCATGTAAACATACTCATTGTCATTGTTAATGCTCTTGATTGAAAATAATGTACCACCTACATTAAACTCTACCCTAAACCTAACAAAAGCAGATATTTGCTGAAGCAACCATGCCATTTTAGCTTGCTTCTAAAAGTCTTTTATCATGACTTTAGTTTCATAGGACTTCTACCCAAGTGTGCCACATTGCAGGTGCAATGCTATACCGGGTGCGATTCTGAGCATGTTTACTATGTCAGAAAAGCCAAACATGTGGAGTTTGTTATATGTTACAAACATCAAAATATATTAGTTAACCAATAATGCACTAAAAGTGTTTTGAGGTCATAACAATGTATTGTGCAAGAAACCACTTTAAAATAAGTCTTTATTAATCAACAATCCTGTAATCATAATTAAGGTGAATTAACCTATGTGAGGCAAGGGCTATTCAGAGAACGTTAAATCAATTACTTTATATTCATGAGCTAAGCTAATAAGGCTTATAATCAGTCCCTCCACTTTTCAGATTGTTCCTACAACCCTGGCACCACCTGATAACTTCATATGTACCATGGTAGGGGTGGTCATGTCACATACTTGTGGCATAGACGTGGTGTCACGGTGCTCATGGGGGTGTAGAGGGATTAAATGTCACTGGCACTGGTTCAGAGTTTGTTCAAGGTATATCTGTCTAGCAACAGCAGAGCGTATAAACAGCTTGAGCCTACTCTCCTTCCTGTCCTTTGTCCTGCACAGGGGTAATGCGTGGGCTCGCTGCACTGACTCATACAACACTCACATTGAGAGAAAAACAGCCCACCCTCAGAGAAAGAAGGATGACGCACTGTGAAGAAGAAGAAAGGCATGAAAATGAACAGTAAACCATCCAAAAGCTATCTCTTAATTTTTCTGCTCTTTCTCTCCGTCCCACTCTTCTCTCCAGACCTCCCACGCACGAGTCCCCGCCATTTGCTTCTTTTACTGATGGAAATCCTCTGAAAGCAGTTTGAGGTGTTCTATTTTTCTCCTCTTCTTGCCCTCTACCTCTTTCATCCCTCTGCCAGCTCACAGCTCTTTGTATAACCTGAACGCCACTTCATCAACTTCATTCTCTGCTGTATAATTACCCACAGCATGAGCCAAGTCAAATGGAACTGGCTTCATCCAACGCTGACCATTATTGGAAATGCTGAAGACTAATTTAGGTAAAGAGGTTGTCAAGTACCTAAGTAAGAGGCCAAGGAAAGCAATTAGCAGACGTTCTTGAAATATAGTCATCTGTGATAATCACTTTAAAGGTGACTGAAGAAAACATCTCAGAGGGATGTTAATGTATGATCAATTATTCTTTCTTAGATCGTTCCACTAATGTTTTCTTTGCGGTGGGTCTATACGTTTGCATTCACAAGAGTGACAAAGGCCTAGCTCTTGTGGAAAATATATTGCTTTCAATTGTGCTGTGAAATATATATATATAGAGAGAGATGATCTTTTCTGCTTATCAGACAGGGTTGGCACAATTCAGAATAGGAATTACCTTATAATTCATTAATTGTAGTTGTAATTAAAATACAGAGAATTTACAACAGCATTATCTTGCGATTAATATATTATGAATATATTAGTCACGATCAACACAAATAATGACACCATACATTTGAATGAATTATACATATTTATTCATTGATATAATCAAAACAATTAACACAGTCATCAAAACAATTTTTTCCACCACAAAATAAATATTGATAAATACATTTTAATCTGTTGATTTGACATTGATGGTGTATGTGGGGAAGTTGTGGCCTAATGGTTAGAGAGTCGGACTTGTAACTTAAAGGTTGCGGGTTCGAGTCTCGTACCGGCAAGGATTCTAGGTGGGGGGAGTGAATGTACAGTGCTCTCTCCCACCTTCAATACCACGAATGAGGTACCCTTGAGCAAGGCACCGAACCCCCAACTGCTCCCCGGGCGTTGTGAAGTGATATACGCTTCTATATATGATGATATATAGACTTCTCCGATCATATCGTGTCTCATTATGAAGGCTGCACCCTCTGGAATCCGCATTTGTCACAAATGACTTTTCTTAAATGAAGCATACTTGATGACGTATGCATCTGACAAATGTGACCTGAAGAGCCTTCAAAACGAGACACAGGCTGGGTCTGAAATTGCATACTAGCTTGAGAATGTACTTATTTTGAATAATTACTTGGCAACCGCTAAAAAAGTATGTTCTATATAGTATGTATGTGTGTAGTATGAATGTAGTCTGGACATACTACATTCGCCATGTTGTCATTGTCATGTGACCTACTAGCGTCAATTGCATCGCTTCTCTGCAGTTCACAAATCCTCTCCCATGGCCTCATGGGATAGTAAAATTCCCATTGTTTGCACACTTCAGAATCTCACTGGAAGTAGTAAGTCATCCAGGTACCCTTTTGTGAGTACTGTGAATTCTGACATACTTTTTTGTCACATACTCTTTTTCGCCCATGCTATATAGTATATAGGGAAGTATGTGATTTAGAATGCAGCCACAGTCCTTTAGTCTGCTTAAACTCTACTTCCATACTTCACTGCGACTTTAATTGCATTTAAATTTGTATTCGAATTGTGAATCTACATTATATATGTGTGGCGAGGGGGGCGTGGTTCAGCGAGGTCTGCAGCTGGAGAGAGAGTTGGGAGACGAGCGGTGAGTAAGTGGGTCAAATGCAAATGACGAACACCTGTGTCTGGTTCCAGTAATTAGCATGGAGAGACCGCATAAAGGAGAGACCACATAAAGAGGCCCAGGAAAGAGCTGTGAGGCGAGAGAGACTGACTGCTGACTCGGGAGAGACTGTGCCTGCTCTGGAGAGCCCTGCGATCGTGATTGTGATTGTGCCTCTGCAATTGTGCTATATTGAGCGCTGGTAGCGTGACGTTCTGTTTTACTTTGTTTGAAGCTGAATAAAAACCCCACCAGCAGTCAAGCCGACACCTTCCTCTTCCTTATCAAGACATTGACTTTGTTACAATATGCTTCCACAGTTTAAATTCAGGAATTAAATTGGATTTTACAGGTAATTTAATCTAAATTACTTCTAAATGGGTCACAACATTTTTATCAAATCATCACATCATTAGCCTAGCAGCATGTGCTCATGGCTAACTCCATTGGAATCAGTTGTGCGTGTTGAGCTATGGTGCACATGTGAGTGATGCAGGTTCAAGTCTGCCTCATTCTGATTCCATTTCCACTTTCTGCCCTGTCACTTACCACTGTTAACAGCATACACTATACCAAATCCCCAAAATTAAAATTAAACGAAATAAATGAATGAATTATTGATCAGAGATCTGATGAAGAATTGTCAACCCACTATTAAGAAGAGAAACTTTGTAATTGTTTAATCAAAGTGTATGGAGAGGAACAAAGACATCTTTGCTCTGGATATGTGTGTTTATGAGAAAACGAGAGAGAAGCAGAAATATTCTAACAAATGGATGAAACACAAGCCCTCAGGAGTGCTGCTCTGGGCTGTAATGAATAATGTCACTGCTGAGACGTGTAGGTTTGGAGCTCACACACACACACACACACACCTACCTACAAACATCCATTCCAAAGAGCTCCAAATGTGCCAATATTACACACCAATAGTGTGTCGTCACTTTAGAGAAATCCTTCTGGGTTTCTGCAGTCTGACTGAGATTTTAGACTGGTATGTATCAGACAGAGAAGATGAAAGACCTTGCCATGAACAGGAGACACAGGAAGCAGTTAACCCTCAGTGTTCTGGCCTGGGAAAGCTCAGGTACTCGGAAATAATATGTCAAAGTGTCTAGCCAAAAACTGACTGACTGAATAAAAGCAAAAACACTTCCACATTTAATTGCACACCAGATGTTAAATAGAAACCTGCTACTTGAAATCATTGAGCATTGGTATAATTGTTTGATATTTCAATATAGTAGTTTATAGGCTTGATGACAGACTGTTCACACTCAGTCAAGTTTGTAATGGTTTCAATATAATTAAAAAACTATGCTTTAGGTCAAAAATTCTTCTCTAAATACAAAGGAGAAAAAAAGTCAGAATTGTGAGATAAAAAGTCGCAATTACCTCTTTTATTTTTTATTCAGTGGCGGAAACGGGCTTCCATACATCTCTCTATGTTTTTTCGTCTTTTGCAAATCCATGGAAATGCAAAGATTTTTTTTTTTTTTAACCATAGCAAATAATCTTTAATTAATTTTACATTTACTATCATCTTAGTGCATCATAAATGTTTACTCTCCTATATCGTTTACTTGAATGTTCCAATGCCAGAAATGTGAAAAGGTTCTTTTGTAAGTTGTAAAAAGTATTTCAGAGTAAAAGTGCAAGCATTAAATTGCAATGGTGCTCAAGTAAAGTACAAATTGCCCAAAATAAAATGTAATTATAGTAATGAAGCACAATTACTGAAGTAATTTACACCCCTGGCTCTTACGCCCTCTGTGATATCTGCGAGCAACATGATATTAGTACTCTGGAATAGGATGTGTGTGTCTGGGGTGGGGGTGGGTGATAGGAAGAGAGGAGGAAAGAGGGAGAGAGACCGAGAGAGAGCTGGATATATGTGTCTGATATGTGCTGGGATACAGTCAAAATAAATCAGGCTAAAGGCCTGGGCCTCAGCCATCTAAAG
>NW_015506220.1:372621-373066 GCF_001515645.1 Sinocyclocheilus grahami | reverse complement strand
GTCATCTATAGCAATGACTGGCAGCGTCATATGGAGCATGTGATGGCTGTTCTGAGAGCGCTGAGAGTGGCCGGACTCACGGCCAACCCGAAGAAGTGTGCGGTTGGGCATGTGGCAGTCAGCTATCTGGGCTTCCACTTGGGTCACGGGCAGGTGCGTACCCAAATTAATAAGACTGCAGCGGTTGCAACTTGCCTGAGAAAAAAGGAGGTGAGACCGTTCCTAGGGCTGGCGGGATATTATAGAAGGTTTGTGCCTAATTATTCAGACCTCACCAGCCCTCTTACTGATCTCACTAAAAAGGAAGCACCAGATCCGGTCCAGTGGACGGAGCTGTGTCAGCAGGCTTTTACCCAAGTAAAGGGTGCTCTGTGTGGCGGGCCGCTCTTACATTCTCCTTACTTTTCTCTCCCCTTCTTGTTGCAGACTGATGCATCGGACAGAG
>NW_015506220.1:372160-372611 GCF_001515645.1 Sinocyclocheilus grahami | reverse complement strand
GTATGTGTGTAGTATGAATGTAGTCTGGACATACTACATTCGCCATGTTGTCATTGTCATGTGACCTACTAGCGTCAATTGCATCGCTTCTCTGCAGTTCACAAATCCTCTCCCATGGCCTCATGGGATAGTAAAATTCCCATTGTTTGCACACTTCAGAATCTCACTGGAAGTAGTAAGTCATCCAGGTACCCTTTTGTGAGTACTGTGAATTCTGACATACTTTTTTGTCACATACTCTTTTTCGCCCATGCTATATAGTATATAGGGAAGTATGTGATTTAGAATGCAGCCACAGTCCTTTAGTCTGCTTAAACTCTACTTCCATACTTCACTGCGACTTTAATTGCATTTAAATTTGTATTCGAATTGTGAATCTACATTATATATGTGTGGCGAGGGGGGCGTGGTTCAGCGAGGTCTGCAGCTGGAGAGAGAGTTGGGAGACGAG
>NW_015506220.1:368600-372150 GCF_001515645.1 Sinocyclocheilus grahami | reverse complement strand
ACCTGTGTCTGGTTCCAGTAATTAGCATGGAGAGACCGCATAAAGGAGAGACCACATAAAGAGGCCCAGGAAAGAGCTGTGAGGCGAGAGAGACTGACTGCTGACTCGGGAGACACTGGGCCTGCTCTGGAGAGCCCTGCGATCGTGATTGTGATTGTGCCTCTGCAATTGTGCTATATTGAGCGCTGGTAGCGTGACGTTCTGTTTTACTTTGTTTGAAGCTGAATAAAAACCCCACCAGCAGTCAAGCCGACACCTTCCTCTTCCTTATCAAGACATTGACTTTGTTACACTGGTGCCGAAACCCGGGAAGGAAGCAGGAGAGCCGCCGCTGTCATGCAAACTCCGACAAGTACGCCATTTGCGGATGTCATTTCATCCCTCGCGGCCCTCCATCAAGAGCAACATCAGGTGCTACTGGACATGCGGACTGATCAGGAGCGATGCTTCCAGGTCATCGTCCAGGCGCAACAGGAGGACCGCGAGAGGATCCGGAGCTGGATGGACCGGGAGGTTCGGGCAGAAGCCGCCCCGCAGCAGACCCCGGCTCCCCACCTGCCGCTGAACAAGATGGGGTCTCAGGAAGACCCCGAAGCCTTCCTGGATCTGTTTGAGAAAACAGCGGAAGCCGGTGGGTGGCCACAAGAGCAATGGCCTGTGCGCCTGATACCCCTATTATCGGGGGAAGTGCAGGTGGCTGCTCAGCAACTGCCCGTGCGGAACCTCCTGGTCTTTGACGATCTCAAAAGGGCCATCATCCAGCGGGTCGGTCCCTCTTCCCAGGTCCCGTCCTCCAGGTCTTCCGGCGGGAAGGTCTGGGCTGGCCTGTTGGCATTGTGGGGACCCGGACCATTTTAATGACAGGTGTCCAATGATGGAGGTGGGGACAATGATCCGGGTCCCAGATGCCCCGCAGGTTGCCCCCAGTCACGCTGGCTGGTACCAAATACCTGTGAGTATTAAGGGGGGTACCTATCAGGCTCTGGTGGATTCGAGATGTAACCAAACCTCTATCCATCAAAGCCTGATTCAATCCGAGGTATTGGATACAGGCCTCTTGGTTTAGGTACGGTGTGTGCATTGGGATGTGGTGGAATATCCTTTAATGTCCGCCGTTATTCAATTTAGGGGACAAAATCATAATGTGGAGGTTGCAGTTAACCTGCACCTCCGACATCCGCTAATTCTGGGTACGAATTGGCCTGCTTTTAAGGAATTATTGGGATGCTTGTGTGCGGATGTCTCTTGGGAAGAGAAAAGGCAGGGATGGGGGGCGCTCGTGCAGGTGGGAGAGGTTGAACTGGGGCCACTGAGATCTGTACCAGGGGAACGGAGTGAAATCGAGAGACTGATCCTCTCAGGACATGATGATTTTCCCCTGGAGCAGTCTCAGGATGAGTCATTGAAACATGCTTTTGAACAGGTCCGTTATATCGACAGTCAACCTCTCCAACCTGCTCGTCCTCTTTCCTATCCATATTTTTTGCGATTATAAAAGACCGGTTGTATCCAGTGACCCAAGATGCTCAGACAAAGGAAGATACAACACAGCTGTTAGTACCAAAAAGCCGTCGGGAAATGCTTTTCCAGGCGGCTCATTGTAATCCCATGGCTGGCCATTTAGGTCAAACAACAACACTAAATCGTCTCATGGCCCGTTTCTTTTGGCCGGGCATTCACGAGAACGTGCGCAGGTGGTGTGCATCTTGTCGTGAATGTCAGCTGGTAAATCTACTGGCCTCCACAAAAGTGCCATTGCACCCTATACCTATACCGTTAATGCAGGTCCCCTTCGAAAGAATTGGGATGGACCTCCTCGGGCCATTAGAGCGATCCGCAAGAGGGCATCGTTTTGCATTAGTGCTGGTAGACTATGCAACATGATATCCTGAGGCAGTGGCACTCCGCAGCATCTCCGCCAAGAGTGTTGCGGATGCACTGTTTCAATTAATCTCCCGAGTGGGGATCCCGAAAGAGATCCTCACTGACCAAGGCATGGCGTTTATGTCACGTACATTACGCGAACTGTATGAATTATTGGGCATTAAGTCGATTCGCACCAGTGTCTATCACCCACAAACGGACGGGCTGGTGGAACGATTTAATCGCACGTTGAAAACCATGATTCGGAAGTTTGTTCACGAGGATGCCAAAAATTTGAATAAATGGCTGGAACCCCTCTTGTTCGCTGTGCGGGATGTCCCGCAAGCCTCCACGGGGTTTTCCCCCTTCGAGCTTCTTTATGGACGTCAGCCCCGGGGGGTTTTAGACGTCCTGAAAGAAACTTGGGAGGATGGACCTTCTCAAAGTAAGAATGAAATTCAATATGTAATGGACCTGAGAACAAAACTCCAAACTTTGGGGCGGCTATCTATGGAGAATTTGTTACAGGCCCAGGACAAACAAAGCCGGCTGTACAACAGGTGAACCCGCTTACGAAAATTGGCACCGGGAGGGAAAGTACTTGTACTCCCAACTTCGAGTTCTGAATTATTTGCAAAGGGGCAAGGGCCGTTTGAGGTCACACGGCAAGTTGGAAATCTTGATTATGAGGTGGTTTGCACAGATAGGAGCGGGGCACGTCAAATTTACCACCTCAACCTCCTGAAAAAATGGCGCAAGGCGGAGTCAGTGATGCTGGCGACGGTGGTGAGTGGAGAAGATGATCTCGGGCCAGAGGTGAGCACTAAATCTCAATCTCTCGCTCTGGCCCCAGGAGGGGATCATCTCTCGCCCTCCCAGCTCACTGATGTGGCCAAGTTGCAGGCAGAGTTTGCCGATGTGTTCTCGCCCTGCCTGGTCGAACGGATCTCATTCAGCACCATATTGAGACTGAGCCAGGCATAGTAGTACACAGTCTGCCGTATCGTTTGCCTGAACACAAGAAAAAAGTGGTTCAGAGCGAGTTAGAGGCCATGCTCGAAATAGGGGTAATAGAAGAATCCAACAGTGATTGGGCGAGCCCGATAGTTTTATAATTGCTGGACCGGCTGGGCACAGCTTGTTTTTATTCGACACTGGATTTAACAAAAGGATATTGGCAGATCCCCTTATCGCCGGTATCTAAAGAAAAAACAGCCTTCACAACGCCGTTTGGATTACACCAATTCGTTACGCTTCCGTTCGGGTTGTTCGGGGCGCCGGCCACTTTTCAGCGTCTCATGGACCGTATTCTCCGGCCCCATGCTGCTTATGCTGCTGCCTATTTAGATGACATTGTCATCTATAGCAATGACTGGCAGCGTCATATGGAGCATGTGAGGGCTGTTCTGAGAGTGGCCGGACTCACGGCTAACCCGAAGAAGTGTGTGGTTGGGCGTGTGGAGGTCAGGTATCTGGGCTTCCACTTGGGTCACGGGCAGGTGCGTCCCCAAATTAATAAGACTGCAGTGGTTGCAACTTGCCCGAGACCTAAGACCAAAAAGGAGGTGAGACCGTTCCTAGGGCTGGCGGGATATTATAGAAGGTTTGTGCCTAATTATTCAGACCTCACCAGCCCTCTTACTGATCTCACTAAAAAGGAAGCACCAGATCCGGTCCAGTGGACGGA
>NW_015506220.1:347794-368590 GCF_001515645.1 Sinocyclocheilus grahami | reverse complement strand
ACTTTTCTCTCCCCTTCTTGTTGCAGACTGATGCATCGGACAGAGGGCTGGGTGCAGTCCTGTCCCAGGAGATAGAGGGAGAGGAACGGCCGGTGCTGTACATTAGTCGCAAGCTCTCGAAGAGAGAGACTGAGTACAGCACCATAGAGAAAGGAGTGTTTGGCCATCAGGTGGTCTGTCCTCACCCTCCGATATTATCTCTTGGGACGGGAATTCAGCGTCAATTGCATCGCTTCTCTGCAGTTCACAAATCCTCTCCCATGGCCTCATGGGATAGTAAAATTCCCATTGTTTGCACACTTCAGAATCTCACTGGAAGTAGTAAGTCATCCAGGTACCCTTTTGTGAGTACTGTGAATTCTGACATACTTTTTTGTCACATACTCTTTTTCGCCCATGCTATATAGTATATAGGGAAGTATGTGATTTAGAATGCAGCCACAGTCCTTTAGTCTGCTTAAACTCTACTTCCATACTTCACTGCGACTTTAATTGCATTTAAATTTGTATTCGAATTGTGAATCTACATTATATATGTGTGGCGAGGGGGGCGTGGTTCAGCGAGGTCTGCAGCTGGAGAGAGAGTTGGGAGACGAGCGGTGAGTAAGTGGGTCAAATGCAAATGACGAACACCTGTGTCTGGTTCCAGTAATTGGCGTGGAGAGACCGCATAAAGAGGCCCAGGAAAGAGCTGTGAGGCGAGAGAGACTGACTGCTGACTGGGGAGAGACTGTGCATGCTGTGGAGAGCCCTGCGATCGTGATTGTGCCTATGCAATTGTGCTATATTGAGCGCTGGTAGTGCGACGTTCTGTTTTACTTTGTTTGAAGCTGAATAAAAACCCGACCAGCAGTCAAGCCGACCCCATCCTCTTCCTTCTCAAGACATTGACTTTGTTACAATATGCTTCCACAGTTTAAATTCAGGAATTAAATTGGATTTTACAGGTAATTTAATCTAAATTACTTCTAAATGGGTCACAACCTTTTTATCAAATCATCACATCATTAGCCTAGCAGCATGTGCTCATGGCTAACTCCATTGGAATCAGTTGTGCGTGTTGAGCTATGGTGCACATGTGAGTGATGCAGGTTCAAGTCTGCCTCCTTCTGATTCCATTTCCACTTTCTGCCCTGTCACTTACCACTGTTAACAGCATACACTATACCAAATCCCCAAAATTAAAATTAAACGAAATAAATGAATGAATTATTGATCAGAGATCTGATGAAGAATTGTCAACCCACTATTAAGAAGAGAAACTTTGTAATTGTTTAATCAAAGTGTATGGAGAGGAACAAAGACATCTTTGCTCTGGATATGTGTGTTTATGAGAAAACGAGAGAGAAGCAGAAATATTCTAACAAATGGATGAAACACAAGCCCTCAGGAGTGCTGCTCTGGGCTGTAATGAATAATGTCACTGCTGAGACGTGTAGGTTTGGAGCTCACACACACACACACACACACCTACCTACAAACATCCATTCCAAAGAGCTCCAAATGTGCCAATATTACACACCAATAGTGTGTCGTCACTTTAGAGAAATCCTTCTGGGTTTCTGCAGTCTGACTGAGATTTTAGACTGGTATGTATCAGACAGAGAAGATGAAAGACCTTGCCATGAACAGGAGACACAGGAAGCAGTTAACCCTCAGTGTTCTGGCCTGGGAAAGCTCAGGTACTCGGAAATAATATGTCAAAGTGTCTAGCCAAAAACTGACTGACTGAATAAAAGCAAAAACACTTCCACATTTAATTGCACACCAGATGTTAAATAGAAACCTGCTACTTGAAATCATTGAGCATTGGTATAATTGTTTGATATTTCAATATAGTAGTTTATAGGCTTGATGACAGACTGTTCACACTCAGTCAAGTTTGTAATGGTTTCAATATAATTAAAAAACTATGCTTTAGGTCAAAAATTCTTCTCTAAATACAAAGGAGAAAAAAAGTCAGAATTGTGAGATAAAAAGTCGCAATTACCTCTTTTATTTTTTATTCAGTGGCGGAAACGGGCTTCCATACATCTCTCTATGTTTTTTCGTCTTTTGCAAATCCATGGAAATGCAAAGATTATTTTTTTTTTTTAACCATAGCAAATAATCTTTAATTAATTTTACATTTACTATCATCTTAGTGCATCATAAATGTTTACTCTCCTATATCGTTTACTTGAATGTTCCAATGCCAGAAATGTGAAAAGGTTCTTTTGTAAGTTGTAAAAAGTATTTCAGAGTAAAAGTGCAAGCATTAAATTGCAATGGTGCTCAAGTAAAGTACAAATTGCCCAAAATAAAATGTAATTATAGTAATGAAGCACAATTACTGAAGTAATTTACACCCCTGGCTCTTACGCCCTCTGTGATATCTGCGAGCAACATGATATTAGTACTCTGGAATAGGATGTGTGTGTCTGGGGTGGGGGTGGGTGATAGGAAGAGAGGAGGAAAGAGGGAGAGAGACCGAGAGAGAGCTGGATATATGTGTCTGATATGTGCTGGGATAGTCAAAATAAATCAGGCTAAAGGCCTGGGCCTCAGCCATCTAAAGTGTGGTCATTTCATTAGCCTTATTTATGGCCTTCTAGCCCCCCAGATGACCCTCTCTCCTTCCACCCCATCATCCCTCTCTCCTGCTCTCTCTTTCATCCTCCCACAGAATGCTGGCAAGCTCTCCTATCTTTTCTCCTCCATCCTTGAACTCGCATCTTTATCTTTTCCCATTGTGAATCCCCACCTTATTCATGCCGAGTAAACTGACAGAGCGGTGTAAAAAATAGCATGGGATGAGTTATTTTCTTCAGCTCAGGGAGAATGTGCAGGGTTTATGTATGAGATTCGTGAATGATGCCCTCTTGTTTTGATGCAGCAAGATAATATGTCTGTAACCGCATAAATATTTATGATACATTCAGTGGATCGTAGCTTGATAATCTCGGAAGATTTACTTCCCTGCCTGCTGCACTTTTAAATGCCGCAGATCATCCGTTTCCCAAATGTTAATGCAGTGTCCTTATTTTTCCCTTCTGTACTCCCTGATATCTCCTGATCCCTGCAGAGTTATAGGGTGCAGGAGAGCATTTTAATAGGCTCTCTTTGATGAATATGGGATTTTCCGATCCAAAGGCTATCTTCACTTCTTCGTGCTTTGTGCCAAGTTCCAGCTTGGAAGACAAACCGACTCAAACCGCTTTTCTCCTCAAATGTGAACTCAAAAATATAATGTGGAAATATCAAACAACTGTACTGTCATGTGGCACAAGGGTAAGAAATTAAAAGAAAAAGTCCATGTGCTTGATGCTAGGTTGTTGTGGGTATTTTAGGTTGCTAGAGTGTTTCTAGGTGGCTGCTAAGGTGTTGTGGGTGGTTGCTTTAGTGAAGCTAAACCACTCCCAGGTCACTCTAATGCCTAGATATGGATTTTTTTGGGGGGGCAAATTTGATTGCTTATAAAAGTAAAAGCACACATCTCCTCATTAAGCTTCATGAATTTAGGTATTACGTACAGCATGTACATCATTAGCTATGTTTCCATCCAAACTGCAAATATAATATATACATTAAATTATATACGAAGCATTGCCATTCCATCCCAAAATTGTCACTTCTGTAACATTTAGAAGTTGGAAATGGAAGTTATAGCAACTTTATATGAAAGGCACATACAGACATTTGCTCGCAATATTTGGTCTTGTTCGCTAATACTTGCATGAATTATTTATATTTTACATGAACAGGAGAACTTATTCACAACATATCGTACACATTTGATTTGGTTGTTAACATTTATTAAAAGTTAATAAATTTGGTGTTTTCTAAATGAGCGGCCGCATGCTGGAGGTTAGTAATTAACATAAAAAATTAATAAACCATTTCCATATAAAGGTTTCCGTACAGCCTTTTGCCACTCTCAGCAAAAATATGACACTCTCTAAAGACACACTCTCACTAGAACGTGCAGCAAGATCCTCAAACAATGTGCCAAAAGTGTGTCATCCTCAAAACAAACTCAAGACCACGTGTGGTTTCAGTTGTTCCTACAATTTTTTTGTTGTTGTAAATTTAGAATTAATTTTAGTGTGAAACTTATTAATAAATCATGATTTGTAAGTGAAAATGCAGATTAGTGGTTAGTGAATGCAGGGGCGGCCTTACCCATTAGGCAAAGGTAGGCGACCCCCAAAAGCCAAGGGCCCCCTAAAATGCTTTTCATATAGGATATGTTTACGGTGTTTATTACCACGACAACCGTCCGAGTCAGTGGCGCCTGCAGGTGTACGGCTGTAAGCACTATGAGTACCATGAGTGCTCAGACTTACCTGAGATTTGCCCCGCAAACATTTCAGCAGTTATTATAGGCCTGCGCTTACCTTTATGAGCAAAAATGACTGCGTATTTTAAGTTGTTTCCACTGTTAAAAATGCAAGTGATCGCACTGGCGCCTCCATGTCCTGCAGAGCTTCAGCTTCCACTCTCCGCACGAACTATTGGACATGCGTCTAACAGTGCACATTTATCTAGGTTAAACATTTAAACTAACATTGTGATATGCTTGAACTGTTTTCTATATAGATTTTATTTTAGGCAAGTCCTGATGATTTGAGAAGGCTAAATTTATCAAACATAGGCTATAGGCACTGTCTCCCGCTGGCCTTTACTTAAAAAAACAAAAAAACTTACATTTAACGAACAAAAAATACTCCAAATGTTTTTCTAAATTTACTTTATAAAAAACAAAACGAAATATAATCACTTTCCATTACATACAAAACTGAACTATTTTAATAGCTGAAACAGTAGTATAAGCTTTTTTTGGGAAAAGGGGAAAAAAGACGGGCTATAGGGCCTATATTTGAGACCCGTGCAGGGCTTTAATCCACTTCATCCAACGCTGTTTTGTTCTCATCTGTGAGCATGCTCTTGATATATGTATTTTAGGTGTGTAAATGTATAATTGCCTTTTCATTATTTTTTCAGTTTTATTTAAATTTGTAGTTAAAACAACTAAAAAGAAATGTATTTTAAAGTTTATAATTAGACAGCCTTTGCACACAGGCTTACGCTGAAAACAACAAAATGGAACCTCAAGGTAGATCTAGGAAAACGTGTGCAAATGTATTGGGCCCCATTCCTATATGTTGCCTGGGGCCCCCAATTCACTAAATCCGCCCCTGAGTGAATGAGACCCATTGTCTTGTCTGTGTGAATTATTCAATCACTTGACTTTTTATATGCATGTTGATTGCTGAGTCAAATTACCAAAATGTCCCAAAATGGGACAATAATGTGTATTGTTGTCTATTATTCTGAAACTGTGTTTCCATCGTCATTTCTGTCTTCTTAGCAAAAAAATTTAATGATCATAATTATTATACACTTAAAGCAAGCATACATGTTTGTTTTATTTGCATTTTGGACATTTTCATTTGCATTTTACTCTCTGGCATTTTTAATTCAGTGTCTCAAAATTAGCATAAAATATGTAAGTTCAAGTAGTGATACTTCGGCTTATAGGTTTGTTCAAGTGACTAACCCAGCACTAATAATCATTCACTGGTTTTCCTCATCTCCCAGTTATTGCTAAAAAAATGCAGTTCTTCAGGACAAAAATAACAACTGCCTTAATGGATGCTTGCCATGATGGGTACTCGCGAGATCTATAGTGCAATTATATATAAACCTGTTTCTACAGTCATACAAACACTCCAGTTGACATATGTGACCCTGGACCACAAAACCAGTCTTGAAGGGGTCATATGATGCTATTTTAAAGATCATTATTTTGTGTATTTGGTGTAACAGAATATGTTGACATGCTTTAATGTTCAAAAAACACATTATTTTTCAAATACTGTACATTATTGTAGGTCCTCTATGACTCTTAACTTTTATAAAAAATATCTCTTTGGATTTGAGACTTTAGTCTTTGCAACTTTACAGATCTTCTTCATGCACCAAGAGCTTGTAACACTCTAAAGAGAAAGGAAAACTTGAAATCGCATCATATGACCACAAGTGTCAATTTTTTTAAATTGAGATTATACATCATCTGAAAGCTGAATAAATAAGCTTTCCATTGATGTATGGTTTGTTAGGATAGGACAATATTTGGCTGAGATACAACTATTTGAAAATCTGGAATCTGAGGGTTCAAATAAATCTAAATATTGAGAAAATCACCTTTAAAGTTGTCCAAATGAAGTCCTTAGCAATGCATATTACTAATCAAAAATTAGGTTTTGATATTTTTACGGTAGGAAATTTACAAAATATCTTCATGGAACATGATCCTTACTTAATGTCCTAATGATTTTTGGCATTAAAAAAAAGTCGATGATTTTGACCCATACAATGTATTTTTGGCTGTTGCTACAAATATACCCCAGCGACTTAAGACTGGTTTTGTGGTCCAGGGTCACATATGGTCTGTAATGGAAAGACATGACCGGTGACTTTGCCAAATTCTGTTATAGTGCTTCAGCTGTATGTACAAGAAAGGAAAAAGGGGGTGGTTTCACTTTCTGTCTATGTGTTACAGACAGCTGTACAGAGAATGCTGTGATTGCATTCTACCAGGCTGTATTTAGTACCAAAAGACGCTTTTCTGAGAGTGCTGAATATTACAACTTGAGACAGAAAAAAGAAATGGGGAAAAGAGCGCTGGCTGCAGGCCCTAGGAAGGTATACACTGGAATACAGGCTGGAATGTCAAGTATGTGAGAGGTCAATAGGGCCATCTGTGTATGCCTGCAAAAGAACCAAAGAAAAAGAGAGAGAGAAAAGAACGAAGAGTGATTACACTGAAAGCTGTTTTGCACATTTTTGTACAGGCATGTGTGTTTTATACAAAAAAATGAGCCAGATCTGACAAATAACTCTTTTTGAAGACATTCTTGGATGTTTTTTTTTCTTCCAAAAAATGCAAAAGTTTCATTTTGGGCTTTAGGTTAGAGTCAGCCTATAATAATTCTAATTAGCTTTATATGAAAACAATATATGCGTGAGCGATGTCCTAATTCAGATGTAAACATGTACAGGTTTATCTACTTCATATTTTTTGAAGATGTTCTCACAAATATAGTGCAATATGTTAAAAAATGACTTTCAAGGATGTTTTGCCTTAAATCTACTGGTCAGCCGGGTTATGTGAAGGGAAAGTGATTCGTGATTTATACATCACTACGCTATTGACTACAATGGGCAATTCATGAACAACTGGACAATTCACCAGCTGGACATAATTGTTCTGAAAGTAAATCCAACAATATTGTTGCTCTGTGCTATTATTGTTATATAGTTTTTGTGTTATACTTTATAGTACAGCTGTTCTTCTTGGTGCGAGTGGGCCTTTACTCTTTGTATCACTCCGCTTGTCTGTGTTTATATTCCAAACAGATTTTGGCCAAAATGTAAGCCACTCGATATGAACTTCTTGTTTCTTGAACTGTTGCATGAAAACAATATCACACACAATACAGCACCCTTTCTCATGTGATATTGCTAAATAAGATTTGTTTTCATCCATTTAGCTGGTCAAAACAATTGATCTCATTTCTACTTGATTTCATGAGATTTCAATTTGACTGTTTTTATCAGTAATTAAATTCAAAGTGCTCAAAAAGTGCTTATCATTCCAGGTTAATTTCACTTTAAATTGAAGGCGGCAGTTGAACTACATTTCAGTTTTAGTGGGTTGAAACCCTAAAGCCAAGCTCTTCCTCTAGACAGAGGGAGGAACATTGAAGAGCTGATGATTTAACTCTAACATTGCTCAACACACCCTACAGCCATTCTGCCAGAGATCTTCTGTGTGTGTGTGTGTGCTGGAGGATATGAGATTAATTTAAAGGCCACCCTACATCCTCACTTTTATTGACGTTGTATTTCATACAGACGTATTTTCTGTTCATTCTCTTGCCTTTTTTGAGCAAATGTCACCTGCTCCTCATATCCTCTATTCTTTTATTCTCCCTCTCTTTCTCTCTCGGCTGGGGAGGAATAATTCTCTGGAATGTTCCCCCTGTTCTCTGGTTGCAGTAATGAATACCAGCTTTGGTACGTTAAATTTTGTCTAGACCTGAAGCGTGTACACCTCTCTCTCTCTGTGTCCTTCTTTTGCTGATTGAGAATTTGTGATATAATTATAATGATGCTATATATAACCCACACGCCGTTCCAAATATGTCTCCTCATTTTTATTATCTGCGCTCAAATCTTTTCCTATTACTTTGTCCTTGTAGACTAATTATGTAATGCCTAAAATGGGTTCATTTTTCATCATTTTGACGGGTGGCTTCATTTCCGCAGATGAGAAGTAACAAAAAGCGTAACGGAGTATTTGTGTGTGTGTGTGTGTGTGTGTGTGTGTGTGCTTAGAGTAATCTGTGTGGCCAGAGTCTGGAATGTAGATGATTTGTCTGAGGAATCCAGCATATGGAATTGTTATCACAGATGTGGCTGTGTGAAGTAACCATCCGTCTGAGAGTATATAAATAAAAGCGGCGTTTTCTTTTTCTCTTTCTTGTCAGCCAAATTCATTTGTTACTTTTGTGCCACAGTAATGTCTTCAGCTGTATCAACAGGAAGAGCTACTTTGAGCGCCTTCCATCATTTCCAACCCTCCCTCTCTCTGCCCGTTGCCTCTGTTGATGTTGCTCATCATTAATTTGAACTAGGCTAATGGCTCTCTGCTAGATAACCATCAATTTAGAGGCTTTGAAATCAATAGCTTGTCGCTAAAGCTTTGCTTGCAGAAGAACCAGCAGGGATAAGACTTTGATGCTGGCTTAGATATGAAAGTGTGTGCGCAGCTGAGCAGATTTCCCCCCCCAAACCCTGATGGAACAAAAGACCAGAAAAAGAAGGCGTTGTGGTGAAAAGGGACTTCCACTGCTTTGCTTCCACTGAAAATTAAGTTTTTTTTTTTAGTTTAATATACAGAGACAACTGAAAGTATGCCATTCATAGGTTGCTTCTCCAAAGAAGTGTTAAAGACAACATGAAAAAGTACTGTATTTAATTTCTAAAAGGAAAATTTCACCCAAAAAATTAAAATGGTGGAAATGTACTCACCCTCAAGCCATCCACAATCAGTTTGTTTCTTAATCGAAACAGATTTGGAGAAATTTAGCATTACATCACTTGCTCACCAGTGGATCCTCTGCAGTGAATGGGTGCCGTCAGAATGAGAATTCAAACAGCTGATAAAAACAACACAACAATCCACAACTAATCCACATGACTCCAGTCCATCAGTTAACATCTTGTGAAGAGAAAAGCTGCAATTTTGTAAGAAACAACTTTAGGTCTACAACTTTAAGCTGTCGCTTTTGGCCAAAACTACAAGTCCATAATCCATAATAAGGCTTCCTCCAGTGAAAAAGTTGTCAACATCCCCTGTTGACAACATCCACTGACATATATGTTTAGAACTGTTTTCGCTTGTAAACGGTACTTGATCTGTGCATATTTCTTTCCTGATTCAGATGAGATTACTTTTTCACTAGAGAAAGCAATATTATGAATAGAGGACTCATATTTTAGCTGGAAGCAATGGATTAATGTTAATACGTCTTTATGATTTTTTCATCTATGATAAAGCAAAATTTTAAATATGTAAAAATCTGGTTTAATTTATATATCAAATTCTTAGAAATGTCCTATTTGTATTCATGTTGGTTTCAGATGGTTTTGCAATTTTTTTTATAATATTATAAAATATTATAATTCCAAGAAACGTTTTGTGTTAAAGTTGGCATGAAATGGAAATGAAAATGGAAATGAATCTATTTTCTAAATGCATGTTGAGCTTATGTTATTGTGAATGTTTCATTCATGTATTTTATACTTAAACAATTTTTTTTGAGCTCATACTTTTTAATCATATAAAAATTGGAATGTATGTCACAAATATGAGAAAATATTTGTAGCTATTTTGTTAGATCACAACTTTTATTGACTGTAAAAATGCCATGTGGTGTAACCATCAAATAAAAAGTAAAAATATGTTTTTTAATACATATGAGTGTACACATCTTATTCATTATATCTTATTCAAATTGCAAACCTTTTTTGAGGTAAAAAGTACCATGTACAAATACTATGAATTATTAAGTCATAAATTAAATTTTTGGGGATTTGCACCACATTACATTTTACAGCCTCATCTAACCTTGCCTTGTCAGAACATGGTCAAATGATCTGATATTTTAAGAGACAAATTGACCTAGAGACATAAGAGTCATAAGGGTTTGCAGGAGTCTTCTCTGTGAAATAATTTCCTATATTAAGTTTTTTTGCAAAATTACCAGAAAAAAGGAGCATCACGTCACTAACACTAATGCTATCCAATAGCCAAATAGCAATTCAGTTTTCCTTCATTCTGTAATGCCCACTTTTCACCATTCACTTTTTACCTGCCCTGTGTTTTTTTGAGCTGAATATCCTGTTTTACTCTTACACAGTTCATCAATTTTCATCCAAATCTCTGAGCTTTGTTTTCATGGGCAGTTTATTATATGGAAACAACATTGTATTCTATTGCAAAACAATAAAAATAAGCTCAAGTTATAATGGGTGGTGGAATGCGATTGCAATATTTATTTGCAACTGTAACTGCTTTAACTTTATCGTAATGCTGAGTAATTGGCCATTGTAGAGATGGAGGGTGAGATAACACTGTGACACTTCAGGCTCTGGGGAACTTTGATAAAATAAACAACCCGCTTTCCTCTTCAATGGTGGATGACCCAGGAGAGAGAGAACGACAGAGAAAGAGAGGGAGGGATGGTGGTGCGACGGTATGCATGGGTGGAAAACAGGATGGGTAAAGAGAATGAAAAGACTGCGGAGCAGAAAGAAAAACAGAGCTAAAGAAAAACAAACCCTGACATCATGGAGTAACTTGGAAACTGAATGTAGGTCAAACCCAACCTGGTTTTAATGTTACTGTATTACACATAAGACACTTTTCCAGGCAGATAATCAGATCAGATGGCTAAGGCAGAAATATATATTTAACAAAAATCTGATCAAAACACCAAACGGTGTGCTTTCAACACCCAAAATCTGTCACCATTTACTTACCCTCAGTTTGTTCCAACCTGTAGAGTTTCTTTCTTCTGCTCAACACAAAAGAAGATGCTTTGAAAAATGTTGGTAACCAAACAGTTTCTGCTCCCAGTTGACTTTCATAGTATATTTAAAATAAAAAACACATACAGGTTTGGGACAACTTGAAGGTGAGTAAATTATGACAGAATTTTCATTTTTGACTGAACTATCCCTTTAATTTCTCTCGTTTGGCCTTTCCATCAAGGTGAAAGAGCACTGGGACATCCAGCATTTGAGGCAATGTGAAAAACGACTGACTCATGCTTATGAATGTCAGTTCAGAGATTGTTTTATTTATTTATTTTTTGCTCTCTGAAGGTTACCCTGACACATCCATTGGAAATGTCAACATGCAAATCCACATATGAGATCAGCACCACGAGGCAAAGATATGAGGTGGCTGTGTGTCAGAGACTCATCCTGTGAGATCACCGCCATGTTGTTTTAATTTAGAAAAGCAGGAACACATGTAATGATGAACCTCCGATTACACAAGGGCTTAAATAAAGGAGCTGCCCACACAAACAATATGCCCCTAGTGGGTCAACATAATTTACACAGAGGTATGGAAATGAAACTCTGTTGACATATAAGACTCCTCTGGAAGATTGTCTGTCACGGATGTGGTTGTCGGTGCCTAATGGCTGTGGGTGGCTGAGCTGCAGAGAAAAGGATTCAGATCATTAGCGAAACCACAGGTCATTTACTGAGCCAACAGTGTGATCTCTATGACACTATTCTTCAATGTTAAAACACCGTATCCACAGCTTGTGTCTCCACGGGCTTCAAATAGCCCAGATGTGGTGGGCCTGGAGAGACGCAGCTCAGGGGGTACAACACATTAGTATCTGCTAGAGCCATTTGCCAAATTGTGCATGTGTTTTCTGGAAATGCAGTGATATTTCAGCTGGATGACAGAAACTTTGATATTTAGTTTGTCCATTTTAATCTATTTTAGATCATTATGTAGACAACTTTTGTGGTTTAAATAATTTAAGTCACAAATTCACGGATCTGGTAATGTCAAACAGTTTTGGTTCCCATTGACTTCCATTGAAGTTTTTGTGAAAATCAACGGGAACCGAAATTGTTTGGTTACCAACATGGTTCCACATAAGAAAGGAAGTTCTATAGGGCTGTATCGACATAAGGGTGAGTAAATAATAAATAAATTAATAAAATAAATAGTGACAGAATTTTTATTTGTGACCCTGGACCATAAAACCAAAAGTCTTAAGTTGCACGGGTATATTTGTAGCAATAGCCAAAAATACATTGTATGGGTCAAAATTATCGATTTTTCTTAAGTAAAGATCATGTTCCATGAAGATATTTTGCAAATTTCCTACCGTAAACATATCAAAACCTAATTTTTGATTAGTAATATGCATTGCTAAGGAATTCATTTGGACAACTTTAAAGGTGATTTTCTCAATATTTAGATTTTTTTGCACCCTCAGATTCCATAATTTCAAATAGTTGTATCTCGGCCAAATATTGCCCTATCCTAACAAACCGTACATCAATGGAAAGCTTATTTATTCAGCTTTCATCTGATGTATAAATCTCAATTTCGAAAAATTGACACTTAAGACTTTTTTGTTTTTTTGGAAGGTTTTGTGGTCCAGGTCACATTTTTGGGTGAACTCTGCCTGCAAAACCTTCTCATATTATTTTGTGTTCTTTAGATTTTAGACATTAAATTATTGACATTGTTTCCTAAAAAAATTTAATAATAATAATAAAAACAAAACAAATAAAAAAAACAAAACAAATAAAATAAAATAAATTAAAAATAAAATGAACCATCCCACATGGATGTTTGAGCATTTGTTTCTTCCTTTGAGATGTTTCTTTTAGTATTTGATTTGTCATTTGAGTATTGAATTATAGTTTGAATTATGACAGGGTCGTACTGGATTGATAATGACAGTGAAATGTCAAACAAAAATTACATTTCATTTTTGTTACAGTTTAAGTTTTTGGTTTAACATTTAAGTGGCCGTTTTGAACATTTCTATTTTAAATTTTGTTAGAAAAAAAAATCCATGTTGTTTAAACTCACAATCGCAGCTTGCTACTTGTACCCCCACACACTTCAGTAATCACTTACTTAGTATATCTTTTGCATATTTGTACTTATTTGGTATATCTTCGTATTCTATTCATATCTTGTAACGAGTGGTGTGATTTGTAGTGACTTGCATAGCAGTGGGACCTATTTTCAAAAGGAGCGCACTGGCCCTTTAAGCGCTGAGAAACTGCACTTGACGTCCAGCGGACTCTTGCTTTGCCAGCAGCAGCAGTCACACGGACTCGAGCCACATCTCTCAGCCGTGGAGATTCTCGTTCAGTCGCTTTGTGTATTTACAGCCACGGCTGCGAAAAACGACTAGACAGAATGGTCACGAACTGCTCTTCTCGAATTACAGCCTTTTGTTGATGAGAGTGCGGAAACGCGAGTAAAACAGACAGAATTGAAAGGAAAACAGTCGAGGAGCGCGAGAAGGCCGAACCCATCGAGGGAGCGCGAGAGCAGCCTAGTTTCTCACGCGCGGCGCTCAAGTGGATTTGCGGCTCAAACCGACGAGGACGAAAACACGAGCGTAGCAAACCGTACTTGTGGATTATTCGCGGACATTTCTTAATTTCTTTCTTCTCAGAAACTACATAAACGTCCGGTAACGATAGACCTTCACCGTCCACGGAGAGGTAAGTTACTACAAGACGTTTTGCCAACGAGTCTGTCACCGTTTATCGGTTTTAATAGTACCGAGACTTCTCAGAGCCGTTGTCGAAGTAACGGGGCTTTTCTGTGGCTAACGGCCATTATTCCCTCATTGAACCCCTGCTGCACTGAATGAGCCTCTCCGAGCAAGGAGGAAATCAACCACTCCGTGAAGACTGGCCGGCTAGTTAGCATAGCTAGCGGTGTTTGTGATTTAACGTTAGACGGAACGCTGTTAAATTACGCCCGACACGTTACGTTATGTATTCAATCAGTTTCTAGCATTATAGACGATGTTTTGCAAAGCACACCGCCTGCCGTTGAGCGTTTCTGAGGGGTCGGCTGTTGAGGTAGCCGAGTTAGCTCGGTTTACGTGTTGTTGTATTGTATTGAATGCTTGGCTAGTTCTGTAGTAACGCTGCCGGGTGCAAGCTGAGGATGAGGCTTATAGTTTCAGTCTGTTTTGGATATGTTTATTTGGTGTTAATCAGATTAGATCTGTGCTATTAAGAATTTCTTGGTCAACATCTTATTATTAAACGTGTCCAGAGGGAATCTTTGCTCGTGCTTTACTTGTGTGTTGTTTATACACACTAAAAATAGAAATAATTATATGTATGTATGTCTGTATATACATACAACATAAAAAATATATATAATTTATAATTTAGATTTCATTTATATGTATAGATACCATTTGCCTCTTGGCCACAGTTTTTAAATATTTGTTTATCAGAAATTGGGACCACTCACTCACTGGTCCCTCCCCCCAGCCTCGCAAATGTGTATGCCCCCAGTATATAGATAACATTTCAGGGTTAAAGACCAGTAGTGCATGGGAATAGCTTTCAGACTTCAACAGTATGTGGCTTGTTAGCCCATATTTAGAGCTAGAGCTCATGCAGTGTTGTACTGAAACACAATTGTTCATGAAACACTTAACAAATCTCTACACTGCTTCACTGTTCTATTGTTTTCATATGAATCAGAGACTCTGGATTCCTTCATTGTACTGTAAATATCACTAGGAAAGTGTTGAGAAGTCTTGCATAAACATGACGGGTAACGTCGTTTGTGGACCTCCTGCCTCCTTCACAAAGCTCTAACACCTTCATATCCTGCTGATGTTGAGGCTGAAGCTACACTCCTTCACTTCGGCTGCAAACGAACAGCGCGCATCTGAAGTGTCTCTGAAGGAAATAATGCATTATTTATCGGCTTTAAGATATCGGCCAAATTTTCTTATCAGGCCGATACCGATAACAGAAAAAATGAGCATTTATCGGCCGATACCGATATGGTGGCCGATATATCGTGCATCCCTAATTGAAAAGAAATGAGTTTGCCTTTTAAGCATTGTTTGGTGAAGTGTGGAGCTAGTTTACCACTTTATCTCTGTCTATTTTCAAAATGCTTTGTACAGACTCTAATACATGGTGCACAGCAGTTTTGCAGCTGCAAGCTTTATTACAGCCAGCCTTTTCGTTAATTCATGTCAGATGCCTTGTTTCTAATTTTATGAACTGCGGAACATGCTTGAGTACTATTCAGAGACAAGATAAGGAGTTAATGGCTTACAAAGAGTTTGTCCTTGACCGTTCTTCATTTTGATAAATGAATAGCTAGAGTGGAACATCGAAGGAAATTAGCTGTATGCAAAATGCTTTCGGTGTAAGCAGGCTTCTTGGCTTGTCATCATGCCGTCTTTGTATCGATTATGGTGGACTTCTATGCTGAGTTGGCTGTGTTGCATTGGTTGGGTTTTGCCCCTTGCTCCAGTGCTGTCTATATATAAGGCTCCAGAGGAACTGCTCCTCCTGCAATCACTGTGTATTGAAAAATGTTGTTTCATAATGGATGAGTGCTTTGTTTTGTGCTATTATAGGTTTTAATCTACAACAGCCTTGTTTATGTAGACAGTATTTACATATTTTTCATATTTATATATTACACCCTACCGTTCAAATTTGAGGTTGGTAAGATTTTAAAAATGTTTTTGAAAGAAGTTTCTTATGCTCATCAAGGCTGCATTTATTTGATCAAAAATATAGTAAAATTATAATATTGTGAAATATTATTACAATTTAAAACAACTCTTTTTCTTTTTGAGTATATTTTAAAATGCAATTTATTCCTGTGATGGTAAAAGTGAATTCTCAGCAGATATTACGCCAGTCTTCAAGGTATGGTACTTTTTTCCAGGAGTCTTTGAGGAATCGAAAGTTCAGTCTTTTTAGATTGCTTAGACCAGGGGTGCCCAACCCTGCTCCTGGCTATCGACTGGCCTGCAAAGTTTAGCTCCAACTCTAATCAAACACACCTGCCTTTAATTTTTAAGTGATCCTGAAGACCTTAATTAGTTGCTTCAGGTGTGTTTGATTAGGGTTGGAGCTGAACTTTGCAGGACAGTCGATCGCCAGGAGCAGGGTTGGGCACCCCTGGCTTAGACTAACGGATAACACCAAATTACACATTATAGTTAATTATCATCAGTTTGGTGATTTAAAGAACACTTAAATTTTAATTGACCATATTTAATTTAATTTAATTTTTTACCACTTTCATGGAGTATTTTTACAGGCCTTTTGCATCAGTGAATAGCACTGTTAGAAAGTGGGCTTTAAGCTTTCTACTTTCACCCATCTTTGTGTTCAGTTTTCTTGCTTGCTATCATCAGCAGTTGTGACACATCAGACAGTTAGATAAGGCTGAATTGCTAGAGTTCTCCTAGTGGTGGAGTGATATCAGAGTGACGTAACTATTAGAATTTTATGTGTAACGTTGACACTGGTGTGTTTGTTAGCTCAGTGAGGCAATAATACTCCATATCTGCAGTTGATAGCACCATATCTGTAGAAAAGTTTATGCAGGTCAGTCGTGTGTGTGTATATGTATATACTGTGTGTATATGTATATACTATTTTTCCATTTAGAATTTTGACATACATATACATTAAGAGAAATTTGTTGTTATGCTATTTAGATATAGCTAGAAGTAAAACAAATCTGCTTGTTATGGTTTAAAGGGATCCCATTATGCTCTTTTACAATGTCTTGAATTTGTTTTGGGGGGGTACTAGAACATGATCTCATGCTTGGTGGTTCTAAAAACGCATTATTATTTACATTATTACAATACCTTTCTCCCCATCCTGGCACAAACGGCTCGATTAGTTCCGGGTTTGATGAAGGCTCGCCTTCCGAAAAACAAAATGTGATTTGATTGGTTAGCTGTTCCAGTGCATTGTGATTGGAGAACAGCTTAGACAGTGTTTCAGTACTACCCCGCCCCTTGCCAAAGCAGCAAGTTCCATCTGCTCCGGTTTAGTTAAGGATGGCGTCAATATTGCCATATCAATTTGAGCCGGATTCAGACCCCGAGAATATTGAACAAAATCGCGCAGAACCTTTGCACGCACGGATATTGCAAGACATATTAGAGTGGTAACGTTATTGTTGTTTTTTTTTGGCTAAATCACATTTTAGATAGGATGTCAACTAGGGATGGGCGATATCTCATCGTTTGCGATATACCGGTAAAAACGATAAAGTCTAGTTGTTGACATATTTCTGTGTTACCTCCGTTGTGCATTTTATTCAGCGATAACTGAATACCTTCCTGGAGCATGGTCAGTAGTATTTCTTCTGCTATGGATATGTGGAGTTACTGTGCAAGAGCGCCCTCCGGATTCCAGTATGATTTTAAACCGTCTTAACATTACGTGTGAACTCATTAACCTCTTAAGACCCTGCAAAACATTTTAGGAATTTTGATATACCATTTTTCTTTCTGCAAAATGTGTGTAAAATGGCCACAAACTTCTGTAAAATAAAATAAAAAAGTAAGACAATAATAATGATAATAATAATTACCCTACAACAGCTCTATTAATACATTTATTATAACATTCACACATAGTGTTCAAATTGGGATCTGTAATATATTCTAATGTGTTAAAAGAATTCTCTTCTGCTCAGCAAGGCTGCCTTTATTTGTACAGTAAAAAATACATGCCTGATTCAAGTCTCAAAAATGGCCAAAAAATGGTATTTTACCAACTTATTAATTTTAAGTTAAATTGTGCTTTGTTGGTATAATGTCTGCTAGAATGTTAAAGAAATGTTCAGTCAGTGTTAAGTAAGTATTTTTTTGACAAAATATACACTTTACCAATCACATCTCCATCATACATAAATGTCCATGTGTGTATATATGTATATCTCTACATACAATAACAATAAACAAAACAAACATTCTTTAAACATTTGAGGGGGGTTCAAGGAGGGAAAAAAATAAAATAATAAAGGGTACAAAGTCTTACCAGTCTTAAAAGAAAAGAGACTCGTACATGGTTATATTCAATTCCCCAAGGGATTGATTATCTTTGCATAAGTGTTTTAAAGATTCTAAGTATTTTTTACATTCATTTTTACAGCAATTTAAAGAGGGTTTACTGTTATTCCACTTACTTTTGTATATATGATATTTACCCATTGTAATAATAATGTTTAACATCAATGACATGTTTTTCGAAAGACCATCTGCACAACCAAAACCTGAAACAAATTCAGTGATGGAATATCAGTGTTGATATCAATATTTAGCCAGCTGTAAAGATCCTGCCAGAACTTCAATGTGACTGGACAAGAAAAAAATAAATGTTCAATGGTTTCAAACTCTTCTAAACAAAAAACACAAGGATCTACTTCAAAACGGAATCTTTTCCGTAAAATTTCAGCAGCTGGATACACATTATTAATAATCCTAAACTGAATATCCTTCATTTTCGGTAGAATTGGCCATTTAAGATAATTACAGAATTAGTTTTTAAATATTTCATTTTCAAATTGTTTTAATTTTGAAGGTGTATTGAAGTCTGCAAATAATTTACATTTTAATACATTCCCTATTACTTTGTTCTTACATTTTTTGTCCCCAATATATACTTCTCCAATATTTAACTCGGGCAATTTAACAGATACATTTGAATACGTAAGATTGTTTTGTATTAATTGTTTTAAAGCAAGAGGGATGGCTTTACACAAAGTATTAAATTCTCTAAAGGAACATTTTATCTCAAACTTCTCCATGAATGAATTATGTTGAATAATTTGACCAGTTACATCTAAAAGATCTACAACATATAAAACATTTTTTCATACCACTCTTGTTTGAATACTGTCTTTCTCTTTATTGTAATGGTTCTGTTATTCCACAATGTAGAACAATGCGGTGTAATATTTTGGGTGAATATAATTTTCCAATAATACAAAATCTATCCAGTGAAAACGGTGAAAGCCGATCCGGCGATCCACAGCACTAAGTTGAAGTATTCCCTCAGCGACCAGCACGGATCAGCTCTAGGCATGACGAAGCGGATATCATCCTCTTTTGGAAGACCAAACAAAGTTTCGCTTTCACAACGAAACCCACAGCGTCTTCAGGACATGGAGGCAGCGGCAACAATACTACAGCGAGAGTCAAAGTTACGCCTTCTTTCGTTGCGTGAACATTTGGGCGGCGTTATGCAAATCTTCCCACATAGTGAGGTAGATATGTGGGGGCGTGTTCGAACGAGCTGTTTTAGGTAGGTGTGGCTGCCTTAGAAGCAATTGTTTTTTGGGTTTAGGTAGCAAGGTTATTAAACCTGTTTTCATAGTAGGTGATAAGCTTCCTTCCTGAATGCATTCTAAAAATGCATTATATAATAATTTCCAAATATCTTTCCAAAAATTCAGTAGTTAGTCCATCTATACCTGGTGATTTACTATTATTCATTTGTTTTAAAACTACATCCATTTCCTCTAAAGTCAACTCATCCTCAATTAAGAATTTGTCTTCCTCATTCAGTTTATATATTTTATCTCTTATAATCACAAATAAAAAAATCACAATCAGCTTTTTTGTAATTGGATTGATAAAAGTTAGAATAGAAAAGCAAAATTTCATTTTCAATTACTTTTTGATGGCCTGTTATAATTTCATTAATCTTAAGCTTACTTATTTTTTTCTTTTTTTGTTTTTCAAGGCCGAAAAAATATGATGAACTTTTTTTCTTCGTTTTCAATCCACCGCGCTCTTGATTGAATATAAGCTCCATTTGCTTTTTCTGAATACAACTCATCTAGTTGAGATTGCAGTGACTGTAATTTTGCTGAATTTTCTGGTGATTCTTGTGTATTAACTGCCAATGAGTTTATTTCTCCAATCAGTTCCCTTTGTTTTTGTTTTCTCCTCACTGATAAAAATTTGCCTATCAATTGCTATTTGTTTAACCTTAAATTTAAACCATTCCCATTTATTTAAGTTAGACATATCTAGCTTTTCAATCTCCTCAATGAGAGCCAACACCTGTTGATAAAATCTGTCATTCTTTAACAAGTCGTTATTAAACTTCCAAATATTAGGATAAATTTTAGGTTTCTTAAGGACAGAGTAACCATACAGTGATCTGTAAGTGGGGCAGCTGTAATTTTACATTCCGAGACAATTTTACATAGTTCACAAGAAATAAGCCAATAATCTAATCTCCAACATTGTCCATTTCCTGAGGAACCATGTATACTGAATGCTGTTTGGGTTAGATACCCTCCAGTAATCAACCACATTTACAGTTTTACAGAAATTCAATATTGTATCATTATACACAGAATGTGAACCTCTTTGAGGTCTCCTGTCTAACCATACATCAGGGACTATATTAAAGTCACCCCCTATTATCACATTTTCTGCATTATACTTTTATTTCCATTCATTTACCAGGTTTATCAAACATCTCTCTATTAGCCACTTTGTTATTATAACCATAAATACAGAGTAATATATAACATTTGTCATGAATTTCTACTGCTATCATTAACCAGTGGCCTTCTGTGTCCCCTTTATGAACAATTACAGAGCCTTCAAATCTGTTAAATAATACCATCACTCCAGCTGAATGTGAAGATCC
>NW_015506220.1:325227-346966 GCF_001515645.1 Sinocyclocheilus grahami | reverse complement strand
TCATCTAGTTGAGATTGCAGTGACTGTAATTTTGCTGAATTTTCTGGTGATTCTTGTGTATTAACTGCCAATGAGTTTATTTCTCCAATCAGTTCCCTTTGTTTTTGTTTTCTCCTCTCTGATAAAAATGTGCTATTTGTTTAACCTTAAATTTAAACCATTCCCATTTATTTAAGTTAGACATATCTAGCTTTTCAATCTCCTCAATGAGAGCCAACACCTGTTGATAAAATCTGTCATTCTTTAACAAGTCGTTATTAAACTTCCAAATATTAGGATAAATTTTAGGTTTCTTAAGGACAGAGTAACCATACAGTGATCTGTAAGTGGGGCAGCTGTAATTTTACATTCCGAGACAATTTTACATAGTTCACAAGAAATAAGCCAATAATCTAATCTCCAACATTGTCCATTTCCTGAGGAACCATGTATACTGAATGCTGTTTGGGTTAGATATCCTCCAGTAATCAACCACATTTACAGTTTTACAGAAATTCAATATTGTATCATTATACACAGAATGTGAACCTCTTTGAGGTCTCCTGTCTAACCATACATCAGGGACTATATTAAAGTCACCCCCTATTATCACATTTTCTGCATTATACTTTTATTTCCATTCATTTACCAGGTTTATCAAACATCTCTCTATTAGCCACTTTGTTATTATAACCATAAATACAGAGTAATATATAACATTTGTCATGAATTTCTACTGCTATCATTAACCAGTGGCCTTCTGTGTCCCCTTTATGAACAATTACAGAGCCTTCAAATCTGTTAAATAATACCATCACTCCAGCTGAATGTGAAGATCCATGTGCAAACAGGGCTAAATCACCCCACTGAACTTTCCAAAATCTTTCATCATTGAAAGCAGAATGAGTCTCTTGTAAGATAACACAGTTAGCCTTTTGTTCCTTGCAAAATAAAAAAATTGCTTTATGCTTAACACTGTTTTTTAACCCCCTAGCATTCAAAGATAGAAAAGAAATAGACATAAAATAAATGAATGTATAACTGTCTCAGTTCTCAGCACACACTAAACTTTAAACGCAGAAGTGAACATGTTGTCCTTAATAACTCTATAACAAAATCATACCAACTAAAACATACAGTATTGCCTTTAGTTAAACACCTTTTCTTAAACAGTTTTATCAGATTATTTCCATCTGATATGTGGCAATCTTGAATACTCTAACGAGTCTACGTGTTACCTTGTGTTCATCGGTTACGGGTCAACTCTGAGTCCATCAATAAGTGCATAGCCTTCTTTTAGGAAGGCTCTCTTCCCGTTTTTTCTGGCTTCTTGCTTCTTTTGGCCACAACTTAGCACGAGCTTCGCGATCTTCCTTTGAAAAGTCTTCTTTGAATTGTATGTTCATCTCTTTACACACTCTTGCCTCTCTTGATTTTTTTCCACACTTCATCACGCACAGTCCGCATTGCAAAACTGAATGATCACTGGCCTGGGTACCTTATTAGTAGCAGCATCGTTTCTTTTTCCTAACCGATGCACGGTATCCACCGACTGCCGGAGCTTCTCCACTGACCACGGAATCACCCGGGTAAGAAATCCGATCACCATTTCTCTTGTCGTCTTCCTTTTCTGGAAGACCTATCAGTCTGAGATCCCATCTTCTTTTGTATCTGGCATGCTCCAAACACTGCTGTCTCAGTGAGATGTTCTCTTTCCTCAAGTCTGCTACTTCCTTTTTTAGTTCGCCAATGTCTTCTTTATTCTCTTTAACTGCGTCTGCATTTTCCTCCATTCTTTTCAATTATTTTCAGCCGCTGATCTTGCTCGTCAAATCTCTTAATTAGAGTTTGAATTGCATCGAAAATCACTTCATTTGTTATTTCGTCTGTTTGTTTAACTTTGTCTTTCGCTTTTGTTCTTACTTTCTTAGGATTCGGGCTGGGCAGAGGTGTATGGTCATGTCTTGTTTTGGCAGTTTCTACCATCATATCTTCAATTTCTTCTTCATCACATGCCTCTGTGTGAGCATTTAAGTTGTAGTCATGCTCAGCTAGTCTGGTATCTGCTTGGTTGGTGTTTGCCATCGTTTATATTTAAGTAAAATGAGAAAACTTGTGTAGTTAGCGCAACAAGTGCACAAATTGAAACAAACTTGAAAATAACTTAACTACTGGTTGGTTTTTTTTATGTCAGAGATAACAATTTTAGGACGTTTTCAAGCTATTTTCCTCAGAGCCTGCATAAACGCGACCCGCTCACTCCGCCATCTTGGAATTCCCTCGCTTACGAGACATTGTTGATGAAACAGCTGGTCGAGCAAGGAGAAAATGGAGGACAGCGTACAACCGCTGAGGGCGGAAACTATAGCAATGCAGGGCTGTCAATCAACCCCCGTGGCCCCACCCTATGCAATGTGACGTCACACTGCATGTGGATCAAAACGGCAGGCCTAGTGAGACTGACTTGGTTTAAAGGGGATTCAAAAATTAGGGTGGATTTTTTTTATCATTGTAGGGTGGTTGTGTTCACACACTGCCAACACACATTTATGTCCAAACACCATGTAAAAGTGGATTTTGCATAATAGGTGCCCTTTAATGACTTTTCCTATGGGGACAACTCAGTAAACATAAAATGAACATGATGATATTTTTCCAGTGTCCTCTTCCAATGTTCTTTGGGGTCAATTTGAACCCAGGCTCTTTTAGCTGTATAAAACATAATACATATCAACCTTTTACACACATTTGTTTTGGGTGATATTGAGGTCACTATAACATGCTATAATTGTATAATTTTTACTATAATTTTATATATTCATAATATAAAAAAAAAAACATAATTCTCGTGGTTTACAGGGGAGGAGCAAACATATAAAAGCTTACACAGAAGACTTCTGAACCATTTCTCTTTGTGCTCTGTGTCCTCTCTTTATGCTCTCTCTCTCTATGGCCTCTAAGCAAAGGTTTTCTCTCAATGAGATTTTTTCACAGTTTTTTGACAGTGAAAGTAACAGGAGAATGTGTCTGAGACAGACGATAATGTTGAGGAGGACCCTGAATATAAGGCATCCTCCTCAGATGAGAATAAGGCTCCTAGTGTTGATCCTCCTGTTGTCTCTCAACCACCAGCAGACACATTGCCTTCCAAAAATGGAAAGTTATTATGGTCCCGCTCCCCTCTTGAATGACAGGGTAAGCTTAGTGCTGCTAATGTCATCAAAATGGTTCCACCAGATATGCTGTCAGCCATGGCCAAGATATACAGTAAAATCAGCATTTGAGCTTTTCATTACACCATCAATCAAAAAGAAAATGACAAACTTAGAGGGGAGGAGGGTGTATGGCGGACTTTGATGTGACTGATTTGCAAGCCTACATTGGGTTGCTCATTTTGGCAGGAGTGTACAAGTCGAAAGGAGAAGCAACAGCAAGCCTTTGAAATGCTGACACTGGAAGGTCAATATTTCCAGCCACCATGTCTCTAAAGACATTCCATGTTTTCTCCTGTGTTAATACGTTTTGATGACAAAGAAACAAGACAGTTGTTTAACTTTGTCTTTCGCTTTTGTTCTTACTTTCTTAGGATTCGGGCTGGGCAGAGGTGTATGGTCATGTCTTGTTTTGGCAGTTTCTACCATCATATCTTCAATTTCTTCTTCATCACATGCCTCTGTGTGAGCATTTAAGTTGTAGTCATGCTCAGCTAGTCTGGTATCTGCTTGGTTGGTGTTTGCCATCGTTTATATTTAAGTAAAATGAGAAAACTTGTGTAGTTAGCGCAACAAGTGCACAAATTGAAACAAACTTGAAAATAACTTAACTACTGGTTGTTTTTTTATGTCAGAGTAGGGCTGGATGATATGGCAAAAATTTATATCACAATATATTTCTTAATTTCAGTCGATACGATATAATTCCGATATCGATATGAACACTATTAAAAAAAGCCTTGTAAAAACTGCCAAGAACGCCACAACAGATGTCTGTGCATACAAACATATGAAAAATTAATTTTCCAAGTCTCTGACACCTCATATAAAACCATATAATATTTTAGAAAAAAAGAAAAAAAACCCCAGCACAAATAAATTAATGTTAACCTTTTATTTGTATTTAGCTTTCATTCAAACAAGAAATGTGAAATTCTTTCAATCCTGCATTTTTTAAAATCCAAAATACAGCAAAAACAGTCACATTTTGAAATATGTTTACTATTTAAAATAACGGTATATAAATATTTTAAAATGTAATTTATTCCTGTGATTTCAAAACTATATTTTTAGCATCATTACTCCAGTCACATGATCCTTCAGAAATCATTCTAATATTCTGATTTGCTGCTCAAAAATGTATTATGTTGAAAACAGCTGAGTAGAATTTTTTCAGGTTTCTTTGATGAATAGAAAGTTCAGAAGAACAGAATTTATCTGAAATAGAAATCTTTTGTAACATTATAAATGTCTTTATCATCACTTTTGATCAATTTAAATCATCCTTGCTAAATAAAAGTATTAATTTCTATAATTTCATACTGACTCCAAGCTTTTGAATGGAATAGTGTATAATGTTACAAAATGTTTTTATTTCAGATAAATGCTGATCTTTAGGTCTTTCTATTCATCAAAGAATCCTGGAAAAAAAAATTCTGTTTTAAATATTGATAATCAGCAAATCGGCATATTAGAATGATTTCTGGATCATGTGAATGATGCAGAAAATTCAGCTTTGATCACAGGAATAAATTACATTCTAAAATATATTCAAATAGAAAGCAGTTATTTTAAATAGTAAAAATATTTTAAAAAATGTTGCTGTACTTTGGATAAAATAAATGCAGGCTTAGTGAGCAAAAGAGAATTCTTAAAAAAAAAAAACATTAAAAATCTTACTGTTCAAAAACTTTTGACTGGTAGTGTGTAGACTGATAGCCAGTATAAAGAGTATGAAAAGTGCAAACTGATTGTCTGCCAGCAGGAGGCGCTTTAAGAGCGGTTGAACTAGCGGTTTCTCCAGTAATGGCTGTAATCAAATCAGCTCCGCTCATGAACACTACTTTATTAGATAAAATAAAAATCCCATCGAAACTTTTTTCTGAAGACAGTCCTTTCCCTTTAGAGATACATTCATATAAAACACCCGCGACAAGTTTTGATTTTAAACCGTGCAGTGCTCATGTTTATTCAATGAAGTCAAATGCCACAAATACATCAATGTATGGGAAACACTGGCAATGTAGGCTATATCGAAATATCGGAAATGTGTTTAAAAACCATATCACCGTTATTGAAAATAAAAATATCGCGATACATATTGATATTGAATTATTGTCCAGCCCTATGTCAGAGATAACAATTTTAGGACGTTTCAAGCTATTTTCCTCAGAGCCTGCATAAACGCGACCGCTCACTCCGCCATCTTGGAATTCCCCCGGCACAAAAAGGAGTGCTTGAGCAAGTTAGCAAATGCTACCATCTGTGTTGCCAAGTCTGCGGTTGTTTTTGATGTGGTGGGTAGTAGCGACCCCAAAAATGTCATATTTAGGCACTGGAATGCAAATTTACCAGGGGAACCCCGACTTAAAGCGTGTAATTTTACACCCCATAACTAGGCTTGCCACAGTTGACGGTGATACCGGTATTAAGCCGCAACACCGGTTACGTCACTTGCCCACCGTCGTTTTGATTTTTTTGTAGTAATAAAAATAATTTAGTTCACTAAAAGAACAGACACTACAATTAAAAACTGAACGCGGCTGCTCAATGCAGCATGCCAAACGTCAGTCGCATCACAGATCAGATTTCATTTATCCAGTGAGGAGAGTGAGTCGAGCTGACTGACTGAAGAGTGAGGTGAGACAGAAAAGACGATGGCGGATGATTTAGTTTCTAAACAAAATGCAAAAGCTCCTGTTTGGCAATATTTTGGATTTTGAAAAGCCTGTTGACTTTTGCCGTAAGGTGATTTTGGAAGTTTTTTTTAAACATTTGTTTCTTATTTAATTGGTTCCACATTGTTTGCTGATTTTTACTTTATTTAAACTTTGTGTCATTTATTTATTTTATTTGACATCAAGGTGTATGCAGTGCCTCCAAGCTTTCTTACTCGTTTTGCTAATAAACGTTCTACGTTTCTTATTTATTTGGTTGTATATTATAAATGTTTTTTTTATTTCCAGTTTTGTATACCCATTTAAACTTTATGTAAGCTATTTGTTATTTTATATTAGGCATAGCCTGCCCTTTAGCATGGTGTATTTTTATTCGTTTTGTTAATAAAAGTTCTATGTTTTATATGTAGGCTAAAGTGAGTTTAATATTGTATTTTGTTGTTGCATTCAAGCAGACGCTGAACTGCTGCTAATTTGAAAGTGAAAGTAAAATGCGCACCGTGCTTTTACAAGCTATTTAAAAGTAAAGGAAAGCGAGAAAAATAGGGAACGCCCCCGCCCCCACGGTGGTACCGGTGTGTGTCACATGTCGATTAACCCCTGGGAAAATTTCCTCACCATCACATCCCTACCCAGAATGCAATTTTTAAAGGGGGACCACCCTCAAAATACAATTGGGCTAGTTTTGAGTAGCAATTGGGCGGGTTTTGTTGTGACAACCTGGCAACCCTAGCATGCATCTTTACATAAAACAATAATATAGTGCTCCAATCAGTTCTTAAAATAATGACATAAAAACATTGTTTAACAGTTATGCAAGCGAATCGTGCCCACAGCTAAAGTTTAGCTGCTAAACTGTAAACACTTAACAAAACAATAATCGTGGATACGTTAGCCGAGTGCTAACGTGACTAACTGATGAAACAATACAGTTTGAAAACCAAAATATTTCTACTAAAATGTCTGAAGAACGACAGACAAAAGACGCTCTGATAGCCAGTATAAAGAGTATGAAAAGTGCAAACTGATTGTCTGCCAGCAGGAGGCGCTTTAAGAGCGGTTGAACTAGCGGTTTCTCCAGTAATGGCTGTAATCAAATCAGCTCCGCTCATGAACACTACTTTATTAGATAAAATAAAAATCCCATCGAAACTTTTTTCTGAAGACAGTCCTTTCCCTTTAGAGATACATTCATATAAAACACCCGCGACAAGTTTTGATTTTAAACCGTGCAGTGCTCATGTTTATTCAATGAAGTCAAATGCCACAAATACATCAATGTATGGGAAACACTGGCAATGTAGGCTATATCGAAATATCGGAAATGTGTTTAAAAACCATATCACCGTTATTGAAAATAAAAATATCGCGATACATATTGATATTGAATTATTGTCCAGCCCTATGTCAGAGATAACAATTTTAGGACGTTTCAAGCTATTTTCCTCAGAGCCTGCATAAACGCGACCGCTCACTCCGCCATCTTGGAATTCCCCCGGCACAAAAAGGAGTGCTTGAGCAAGTTAGCAAATGCTACCATCTGTGTTGCCAAGTCTGCGGTTGTTTTTGATGTGGTGGGTAGTAGCGACCCCAAAAATGTCATATTTAGGCACTGGAATGCAAATTTACCAGGGGAACCCCGACTTAAAGCGTGTAATTTTACACCCCATAACTAGGCTTGCCACAGTTGACGGTGATACCGGTATTAAGCCGCAACACCGGTTACGTCACTTGCCCACCGTCGTTTTGATTTTTTTGTAGTAATAAAAATAATTTAGTTCACTAAAAGAACAGACACTACAATTAAAAACTGAACGCGGCTGCTCAATGCAGCATGCCAAACGTCAGTCGCATCACAGATCAGATTTCATTTATCCAGTGAGGAGAGTGAGTCGAGCTGACTGACTGAAGAGTGAGGTGAGACAGAAAAGACGATGGCGGATGATTTAGTTTCTAAACAAAATGCAAAAGCTCCTGTTTGGCAATATTTTGGATTTTGAAAAGCCTGTTGACTTTTGCCGTAAGGTGATTTTGGAAGTTTTTTTTAAACATTTGTTTCTTATTTAATTGGTTCCACATTGTTTGCTGATTTTTACTTTATTTAAACTTTGTGTCATTTATTTATTTTATTTGACATCAAGGTGTATGCAGTGCCTCCAAGCTTTCTTACTCGTTTTGCTAATAAACGTTCTACGTTTCTTATTTATTTGGTTATATATTATAAATGTTTTTTTTTATTTCCAATTTTGTATACCCATTTAAAATTTAATTTGTTATTTTGTTATTTTATATTAGGCATAGCCTGCCCTTTAGCATGGTGTATTTTTATTCGTTTTGTTAATAAAAGTTTATATGTAGGTGTAGGCTAAAGTGAGTTTAATATTGTATTTTGTTGTTGCATTCAAGCAGACGCTGAACTGCTGCTAATTTGAAAGTGAAAGTAAAATGCGCACCGTGCTTTTACAAGCTATTTAAAAGTAAAGGAAAGCGAGAAAAATAGGGAACGCCCCCGCCCCCACGGTGGTACCGGTGTGTGTCACATGTCGATTAACCCCTGGGAAAATTTCCTCACCATCACATCCCTACCCAGAACGCAATTTTTAAAGGGGGACCACCCTCAAAATACAATTGGGCTAGTTTTGAGTAGCAATTGGGCGGGTTTTGTTGTGACAACCTGGCAACCCTAGCATGCATCTTTACATAAAACAATAATATAGTGCTCCAATCAGTTCTTAAAATAATGACATAAAAACATTGTTTAACAGTTATGCAAGCGAATCGTGCCCACAGCTAAAGTTTAGCTGCTAAACTGTAAACACTTAACAAAACAATAATCGTGGATACGTTAGCCGAGTGCTAACGTGACTAACTGATGAAACAATACAGTTTGAAAACCAAAATATGTCTACTAAAATGTCTGAAGAACGACAGACAAAAGACGCTCCGTGTCTTAATCTTTAATTATAACGCAGAACAGCTGTATCACATACGCACCAGCCTAACTAACTCGTCTCTCTCTACCGGGTCTTCTACTCCCTGCATTAACCCTATAACTACATAAACAGCACTTTCACAATGATTATAAAGTCTGTGCGCTACACTACATTCATTATTATTAAAGGAAGTAATTAGAACAACGACAGTCTACATTAATCGACACATTCTTGGGAAATAGTGGGTTCACAGCGAATTATCAGAACTATTTCAGTAAAACCGTAATATCATGCTTTACCTAGAAACCTAAAGCTGCACTAGGTATACATCACATATTAGCACAAAAAAACCTAGATATTTTGAGCACTCAATTGAATATGTACACATAACATATCAATCGTACTTACAGGTTGTGGTTCGGAGAAGCTTGTTGGTCCAAATAAAGAAGATTAGAAGCCAACGTAGATAAAAGGCAAGATTAGAGAAGCAGTCCTCGGTAAAATGACAAGCACAACAAAAGGTTAGAATTGTATTGCTGTGGTATCGTGGAACACAGCGTCTTCTCGACACAGAGAGTGTTCGTATTTCATGGGCAGGCGGGGATTAAGCTAATGTGTTCCCCAGTGACGTAGATCGGTAACAGGCAGAAGATTAGAAAATATAATGACTCAAGGCGATTCTGAGTCGACTCTTTCTTTTGAGAGACAATATCTTTAATTATCATGCACTTTTTTGATTAACAACTTTACAGACTGTTTACATTGAAGGATAGCTACCTTACAAACTGCAAAAGAGATATTTTTTGATAACCCATATGACCTGCTCTTTAATGTCAAGCTCTTTTATGTATGACTTGATTCAATCAGAATTGAGCCTGACTGATCCCATTAGTTAAGGCAGAGTTTTGGACTAACTCCCATGGCATCTGTCCTGCACTAGTGGTGGTCAGTGTGTGTGCTGTGACTGTTGTAAACATGTGCCTATGACCAAGTGTTTGATTGCTAAAAAGGCCAGAGTAAATAGTCTGCAAATACCTTTTAGACTATTAGACTAATGGCCCCATGCCGAAGGTCAGGGAGCCTTTTGTTTTTACTTCAAGGGATGTATATGTTAGTGTCCTTGTTAGTGGGTGGTGTTTTGAACCATTTGAATGCAATATAAGAAGGTCATTTGAACTTGAAGTGTCTGGTGGACTGTAGAGTGCAGAGCATAGCAGCCTTCTGGGTGTTTTAGAAGAAGTCCTTGATCTGACATCAATTTTGTATATGGTCAGAATGGAGTACCAGTGCTGAGTGCCCCATTAACGTTCAGTAAATGCACTGTCTGGAGGTTCTGACTGTCAACCCCTCCCCTGAGCAAACAGCCACTACTCACCTCTCCCCTACTCTCAGATGTCTCCTGTTTTATCTGTATAATCAGTTCCTCTTTCTTTGTTACACAATGGTGACTTACACAGAACCACAGCATAAAATAACACCAAAGTGTTTTAGATTATTCTATGACATGCATACACCTGCACTAACAAAAGCATGCTCATTCTTAAGAGATGAGAATTGCGTCCAATCCCTGCTGACAGGCTTACCCTGTTTGATTTGACTGTTGAAGGTGGTTATCGCATGAATTCATCATATTCACATCAGCAGCATTTTGTGAGTATTTGCTGCTAAGCAAAATATAACACTTACAACTTCCTTTTTACCTACTACTTTATTTGCTTATGATGTGATTATACATAGTGCACGCTCTTAGCTCATATCCTTTCCTTTCCTCAGTATACATTCTTTAACATCGTAAACATACATAGTGCAGCTGTAGCGTATCGATGCGTTAAACTATAGCAGCATGCACTCCTGTTTGGGTGCACACTCAGCGTTTGTGTTCTTTGTGAGAGTTCTGTAGTTGTCAGCAGTAGTGTCAAGTGGTCTTGCAGTAGTGGCAGTCTGTGGAGAAAGTCAGTGTCTGTCTGCACAGTCACATCAATAGCAGCTGCTACCTAGGTTTGGGTATCGTTTGGGGGTTTTTTCGATACCGGTGCCAAATCAATACTTTTTAGAAACGGTTCTGGTGCCTAAGCAGTGCTTGAACCGATACTTATTAAAAAATAAATAAATAATTAAATAGTAAAAATTCCCCCAAAATGATGGATTGGCCATTAGCGCTATAAGCACATGATGTCAGTTTCATTCATATGGGATGCCAGAGGGCGCCCTTGCACAGAAAATCCACATATCCAGTCACAGAAGTAGCGGAACTCATGACCCTCCAGGAAATCCCTTATATGGACAAAGGCATGGCTATTATAGCTGTAACGGAGTAAATGGAACATATAAACATTTTGAATGATAAAACAAAGACAGTAAACACTTGACTGCGACAATATAGTTTATCTGTGTTATTCAAGCCATCTCTGGTATTTTCATAACAATTAAGTATATTTATTCCATGGTCTGTCTGAATACTGGATTCCGATTGGCTGGCAGGTAAGCAGTAAAACCGTTTGGGAACCACTGCCCTAACTGACGAAAATATCTGTCATTTTTACCCATTCGGTCAAATATTGTGATGCAAAGAGCAATACTAGTTTTAACTTGTCTATAACTTGGCAAATGACCATGGAATAAGCAGGATAATCAACGGCTAGTCGTGCATTAAAGGATTTTAAATGCACGACGGGGAGGCAAAGAACCGTCCGACGTGAAGCGTTAAAAACAAACTCAGTATGCACCATGGGCGTCGCTAGGCCATTTTAGGGGGGCTTTAGCCGTTTATTAACAAAAACAAATAAGATGAGCGAAAATGACATGAAATTACAGAACATTTAGCAAACACTGAAGAATCAAATAAAAAAAGTTAAGTAAAAGAGAGCCTCCATAGCGTAACGTGAGGTAAACAGCAAATAAGTTTTCTTCGATTGAGGTACTGTCTTTAGACGTTGAGGCATTTTTGCTAATATATGAGGTAATATGAGATAATAGACCGCTTCATCATCATGAGCAGCAAGAGTCAGTGAGACAAGTGTTTTACCGCGCTTTGATAACCGGAGTGAACGGGTATACCTGAGAGGATGATAGAATAATCGGGGAGGGGAAGTGAAAACAGAGACTGACTGGATTAATTTTAAATATAATTATATAAAAATTTTGCAGTCGCACCAGTGCGACCTTTAAAAAAAGAAGAGTCACACCAGCAGGAAAAATGGTCACAAAATGTGACTATTTGGTCACCGTCTGGAGCCCTGATTTATTGACTTTTTGTTGCTGATATTTTTGTGGTTATCTAATACAGTTTTATTGAGATGTATACTAATTTTATGCTGATAATAAACATCCAGTAGATCAATACAAACATTTTATTACAGAAATTTGTGCATTATCCGTTTGTCAATGCTGTTGGTTGATGTTGAAACTGAAACAAGAAATGCTTTTGTTAATCGACCAAGTGGAGAACGATAATGCCAGTAATCTCAAAATGACCAAATTTTGTCTAACATATATCTATATATTAGGGCTGCATGATAAATCGCATGCGATATTTAATGCGCATCTTATCAGTAAAGCCGGTTCTGTAATCAGCGGTAAATCTCCATCACCTGCAGGCTTTCACATTGAGCAGCATTAACTACACAGAGCCGTTGTTCACTGACGAGCAGTGCAAAACCACGTTCATATTTGCGTGATTTTTTTGCGCAGCTCGTCAGTGAACAATGGCTCTGTGTCGTTAATGCTGCTCAATGCCAAAGCCCGCAGGTGATGGAGATTTACTGCTGATTACAGAACCGGCTTTCTGAAAGGTGCGCGTTAAATATCACATGCGATTTATCTAGCAGCCCTACTATATATTATAAAATGAATTCATTAAATGCCCTAATGGCTGTGGTATAAAGTTGTGATTGAAGATAGAAAGATTCAGTCATTGACATCCATTGAATGCTTTCTGAAGTTTGCAAGGTTTTGTGTTTGATAACAGTTGTACGCCAATTACAAGTATCCTTTTGTTTCTAAGTGTGTTAGCTTATTGTTGTAACTCATGTTTCAAACTATACCTTTACCAAGTTCTATATTTTGAGCAACTTTATATCTTGTCCAAATTTACTTCTCATGTTATTGACTATTTCAGACAGTGTTTGAATTCTCTATTTTATCATCCAATCTGTTTGAGTGGATTTTGCTTTTACTGCCAGTCTCTGTATCTAATATAGAGATAACTCCCTCTAACTCTAGCACTCTCTATTCTATTTCTATTCGTAAAAAACAAACAAAACACTTGTCCCTTTCATTTGCTGCTTGTTTTCTTAAAAAAAAAATAACACTTGCTTTCTAATCTTTTTGCATTCTATCTGTCTTCTTTTCATTTATTATACAATTAACAAAAGCAAAAAGACCTCTAACACTAGCTTGCTCTATTCTTTTTCTATTATATCGGTTTTCTTTTTATTTATTATATTATTTAAAAAAAAAACCTTGCTACGTGTACTGCGTTAAGCTAACTGAGACTTGTTATAGCACTTGTATATCATTGCTTTTTTGTTGATTTTGATTGCTTCCATTGTCCTCATTTGTAAGTTGCTTTGGATAAAAGCGTCTGCTAAATGACTAAATGTAATATGTGTGTTTTGAGTTTAGCTCAGCTGTTCTCTGGATTCTCAGTGCTCATGGCAGCCCTTTGCACTTCAACCTGAATATCAGAGTAGAATTAAGGCTGTATGTGGGTTGTCTGTCATCCATCTGATGTGTTTTCTTCATTATCCTCTGTTTTCTCTGCTGCAGCAGTTATGAGGGTGTAGTGTACTGGTGGGGATTCTCTCTGCCTCAGGGTTTTGTACTCGCTGGCCCATTATGAAACAAGCAATGGCTTATGAAACAATGCGAGGGGTGGACAGATTTTGCGTAGCAGAGCAGCTGTGTGTTTACGAGTTGATGAAATTGACAGATGCGTGTGAAGATGGAATAGAAACAGGCTTCACCTTCCTGCAATCAGCCACTTATTGTTGATCTCACTGAATCTTTCTCCACTCAAGTCACTGTGAATGTGAATGTCAGCTTTAAGATTTATTTTCATAATATGATCTCGGAAATGTTGAGTGTGTTGAATATGGCCAGTGATGTTGCATCCCATCCATGAACAAAAAGCTTGTTTTTCTGATATAAACCAAAAGTACTGTTTCCATATAAAAACAAAAGTAGCTTATGAAGTTCAGATGAACAAAATAATTTGGGTCAGTTATAAATTAAAAGAGGGAGGAAAAGTAATCAAGTCGAGTTGGAGAAGTAAGGCCAGGAAATGACAAGACAGTGGAACTTGCCTTTTAAAAAAATCCGTCTGACACTTCCTATGTCCCATTGTTTTCTTTACAAGCCTGTAGTATGTCCAGAGTGGCCCATTTAGAGATATAATCTGGCTGCAGCTCTGCATTTGGGATTTAAATATGTCTTTACCATCATCCTTTTAAATCTCCAAGTGCTTGTTCCTAAGCTGTAATAACTTCTTCATTCCACGTGTCATTTTGTTTGAAAACTCCACAGGTTTCTGTTCTTTGCCTGATATCTTGTATATGAGGTCTAGTGTTGTCAAAAGACCCAGTACTTCGGTACCAAGTTGGTACTAAAAAAATGAAAACGTTACGGTGCCAGCTTTTTTTAAGTATCGGTGGTACCAAGTACCCGGTCAACCTGGTTCTTGATGCGCTGCTATTAGATCAACAGAAACTGACAGAAAGCACAGCTCCTCTTCCAGTAAAGTCTTGGCCACTCTTCCACACGAGTCAATATTTATTATGCTGCCAGAAACTCACACACACACATAGCAAACTCATCCTGGGACTAACTGCCATAAAAAAATCCACAAGCTACAGACCTCATTAGTGTTGTCATTAGGGATGTAAGGATTCACTCGACTCCCGATTCGATTCTATTCACGATTTTGATTTCACGATTAGATTCGATTCACTTTTTTTTTTTTTTTTTTTAACAAAATTAGGTTTAAGACAAATGATCAATTAAATGTGTCCTTTTATTATTGCTTGGACAAAATACTGCATGTTTCTTTGTGAAATTGAAATATAACACTATAATAATAAACTAATATAGCACTTGGAAATTATTGCTCTTTTTTTGGTTTTGATTGCTTCTATTGTCCTCATTTGTTAGTCGCTTTGGATAAAAGCATTTGCTTAATACCAAAATGTAAATATAATGTAAATGTAAATGACAAAACTAAATAGAAATTTTAAAACAAGCCCCAAATCAAATAAATAAGTAACACAAATAAAATAAATCTCTTCATATAAACAAAAGTCTTTGTCTGTGCTCTTTCCATTTAAAATGAAAGGCAACCAAATTACATTACATTACATTACAAATTACATTGTATAATTTCGAAATTTGAAGCAATGGTTTGCCTTCAGTTTTGTGAAACTATGCATAAAAAATATCTGCATGAAACAGAAACAGCAGACGAGCTGAACGAGACGCAGATTCACTCTCTGCCAGCAGGTGGTACTTAAAGCGTTTCCTTGGTTTCCGCTGTAAACAAAGCAGCACTGCACTCATGAACTTTAATATGCATTATACAGAGGCAAGAGGAAAAGAAAAAATACCATCTAAACTTTTCTAAAGACAGTAAGTTCCCCTCAGACATACATTCATATAAACTCCTACCACTAATTGAATCACGATTTGTTTAGCATCTCAACCGATTTGAAACGTCACACATTTAAATCGATTTTCAACCGGCTCGCGGTTAATCGTTACATCCCTAGTTGTCACGGTACCAAAATTTCAGTATTCAGTACCAATACCAGTGAAAATCCACGGTCCTCTGTACCAATTTCGGTACCAAAGCAAAACACAAAAACATTCTAATTAAAAAACACATTATTTTTATTAATAAAGTCAAACAAAAATAAAATGTATAAAAATCAATGCCATTCTTTATACTTATTTAAAATTATGATTCAAGTTTTTCTGCAAGTAATAAAAGTATGAAAAAAGTAAACAAGTTTCACCCAAAAGTTTTTGTCATATTTCTGCTGCCGCTGAAAACATCTGTAAACTGTTGTCTGTTTTAGGGTTTGCTGGTGTGTTTCATGATCTTCCTCACCCTGCAGCTGTAAACAGAAAATATAATATACTTAAGAAAAGCAATGGGCTGAGTCTGACCAAATGCAACATTAGATCATTGACACCAGCTATAATATAACTTTTTAGCAAATAATAAACCTCAGCTTTTATAATAAATTTAGATACAATTACATATATTGGTTACACTTTGCTTGAAGGGGAGTGCATAAGACTGACATGACACCTTCATAATCATGACATGACACCTACATAATCATGACATGACACATATCATGAATATGAAGGTTTTTTATGCATGTTTATGACAACTGTCATTAAGTGTCATTCGCTCAGTTATGTAATTTTTAGTGCAAAGCTGACATTGTTTGAGATGTCTTTGTTATGGGCTATGGTTAGGGGTAGGGGTAGGGTTAGGTCAAATAATGTCATATTTGCATTAAAAATGACATAACTGAGCGAATTACACTTAATGACAGTTGTCATGAACATGCATAAAACCTCCTTCATATTCATGACATGTGTCATGTCATGATTATGAAGGTGTCATGTCAGTCTTATGCACACCCCTTCAAGTAAAGTGTTACCCATATATTTTAAGTCAAGTGTATATCAAATAGATGGAAACTGTTGTATTAAAAACACTTTACAATAAGATTCCATGTGTTAGATAACATGACCTATCAATAAACAATAGTTATATAGCAATTTTTCTTCTTGGGGTTAATTTCAAAATTTACTTATACATAAAATCAAAAGTTCAATCTGTTAAAATTATTTAATGCACAATGAACAAACATGAATGAACAAGTGTTTGTATTGAATAACATTCAAAAACATTAATTAATCTTGTAAAAATATATTGTTCACTCACTGTAAGTTGATATTAGATAATAACATGAAGTCATGTTAATGAATGGTATCTTATTGTAAAGTCTATACAGGAGATCAAATTTGACTATACTTTCCTGTAATCCAAACTGTGTACATGTTTAATTTTAAAGGGCTTTTAAAACCTACTAGAGTTATCCAGCCAAGAATAACAACTAAGTTAGCTAAAAAAAGTCCAGAACTGCTTTTCTGACGGACTGATATGACATAAACAATGTTAACCATTTGTACATTCTCTAACATGCATATTTTAGATTCACAATTCATTTAAAAGCCTCTGGTGTGTAAAAATAGTAAATACCATCATGTCCTGTTTTTTTACCCTAATAAAAGTTATAGGAGCAATAAATAGTTAATAAACTGCTTCCCACAGACTTGCACTCTATTTGTGGCTGCATGTATATGCAAATTCATTCTCTGCCAGCAGGAGGCGCTTAGAGTGGGAGAGATCGAGGTTTCCCCAGTAACGCTGTACACAAAGCAGCGCTCCACTCACAAACCCTGCTTTATCAGACATTACATGCAAGATGAAATGAAAATGACATCCAAAATTTTCTGAATACAGTCGGATTCCTTCAGAAATACAGTGATATAAAAACACCCACACCGGGTTTCGATTTTGAAACGTGCAGTGCTCATGTTTATTCAGCGAAGTCAAAGCCTTTTGGAAAATTTATATGTGGCGGTCAGTTTTGATATTGTGGCGGGCCGCCACAAATAAATCAATGTATGGGAAACAGCCGCTCTTATGCTAACTATTAACTACGCTAACAGCGATGTTTATTTCAATCCGACATTCAAATTAAAATATGGAATAATTTTCATAACAGAATATCTAAATATTAAAAATTAAAATGAAACTTTCCTGCTTGAACTCTTTAATTTGATCCAGGTGTCAGTCTTTAAAGTGTTTTGTTAGTTTGATGTGTTTCCTCCTTTTGAGGTCGCCATGTCTCAGTGCTTTTATGAAGAGGATAGCTTTCGGATAGTGCATCAAGAACCAGGTTGACCGGGTACTCCGTACCACCGGTACTTAAAAAAACCTGGTACTGTAACGTTTTCATTTTTTTAGTACCAACGTGGTACCGAAGTACCGGGTCTTTTGACAACACTAGTTGTGGTATTGTGGGAAAAAATAATTTTAACCACTGATTCTTCACATCATCATCTTTCGACAATGAAAACAAAACAAACTTGCTTTCACTGCGAAGAACACAGTGTCGTCTTGACATTATGTAAACACACTAACTAGCGGAAGTGTTTGTGGGCAGGTCAGAGTGTTCGTATTTCGCGGGCAGGCGGGGTTTATGCAAATGTGTTACCTTGTGATGTATATAGGTAACAGGCAGAAGATTAGAAAATATGATGAATCGTTAAGGTGGTTCAGAGTCGACTTTTGAGAGACAATATCTTTATTTATCATGCAATTTTTTGATTAACAACTTTGCAGACTGTTTACATTGAAGGATAGCTACGTTACAAACTGCAAAAGAGATATTTTTCGAAAACCCATATGACCTGCTCTTTAACACACACACACACAGGTTAACATTTGTGAAAAGTGGGGACATCCCATAGGCGTAATGGTTTTTATACTGTACAGACCGTATATTCAATTGCCCTTTACCAACCCTACCTCTAAACCTACCCCTTACAGGAGTCTTTGTGCTATTTCAGATTTTCAATACACTCCATTCTGTGTGATTTATAAGCGTTTTGAAAAGTGGGGACATGGGGTAATGTCCTGAAAAGTCACCTTCTCCTTGTAATACCTATGTCATACCTTTGTCATTATACCAATTTATGTCCTCATTTGTCACAAAAACGCATACACACACGCACACATATGTGACTTTTTTTTTTTTTTTTCTGGACTGCTTTTTAATGGTTAAATTAAATTTTGTTAATCAAATAGCATGTCTAATTAATTCAAATCATGAAATTTAAACAGTTTAACATCAATTTATGAAAAGTTGAACAAAAATAAAATTTTTAGGGCCCAAAATTTTTTTGTTTTTTCCAACCTTATGTTTTATTGTTACCAAATTCTGTGTTTTAGCATGTCTAATTATTTGAAAGCATAAAAACAAGTTTAATTTATTTTTACAATAGCCTTATTTGTTCCCCCCTCAGAAATTCTGTGTTGTGTATTTACATTTTAAGGCATAAAACATTCATTTAATTTATCTTTTAATTAATGAAAATTTAACTTTTGGAAAATAAAGGGGATTTAATAATACAATTAAAACATTGAAGAAATATTGTATGATTATTCCTTAAAAATAAGGTTTTAATAATTTTAGTAGTAGTAGTAGCCTATTATGTGCATTCTAATGAACAATAGTAGGCTAATATATTTCTGCTGAGAGATTCACTCTCTGACAGCAGGAGGCGCTCATGGAACACCAGATACTGCGTTTCCTTGGTTACCGCAGTAAACAAAGCAGTGCTGTGCTGAAACACTTCTTTAATATGAACTATACAGAGACGAGATTAAAAGAAAATACCACATAAACTTTACTGAAGACAGTCAGTTCCCCTCAGAAACATTCATATAAACCCCCAAATCAATATTGAGGATTTTCTTCCAATAGTTTGTGCATCATGAACAGTGAGTGATCCGCCTGCTACAGTATTTTTCACTGTGCATCCGTCTTCAGTGTCTCTGGCCTGTGTTAACGGGCGTTTACAGACTTCATATTTTCACATAAATGACATTTTGGAAAACGATTGCATTGCAACGTGGTTTGTGCAAGTCCAGAACAGAGACGAGTTGCTTGCAATAAGACAAAAAACGGCCGGTTGCCGATCGCGTAAGTTCCAGGGGAAGCTGCTTGAGTTTGGCCATCCTACACAGTACACACGTGACTGAGCGCTCGCTCGCACCAACAGGAGGAGGGTCGTGTTACTCTCTACACTGCACTCAACCTGAGGGATTCCTACACTTTCAGTCTTTGAGAAGTTGTGAAAAACAGTGCATACCTCAGGAACGGTATAACGGAAAATATTAGCGGTTTTGAAACCGTGACGTTTTCAAATCACGGTATACCTTAAATCCGGTAATCAGCCCATGCCTACTTGTAATACTTAAAATTTTAATAATACAATTTTAATACTTGATTCTAGTGGACTCTAAACATTGCATTTATTTAATGTGAAAACACAACTGTTGGGGTTAACTGAAACATATTTTCCCCCCCTTTGTAGTTGCACCCACAGCTGTAATGAACAGAAGCCCAGAACATGTGGATATATTGACATTAAGAACATGCAGACTTTCTCAGACTTTTGTAATTATTTGTAATTATCTTTTTATATCATTTTTATTAGGTTTGTTTACATTTTTACTCTTTTAGTTTTACAATTCGTTAGTGGCTTGCTTACATTTATACTTTTTTATGGTACACTACTGAATGGCAAAGTTGCAAGTTTAATAAAATGTTATTAAGTTTAAATGTTAAAATGTGGGAAATTAATCGTTTAGATTAACCGATAAATTAGTCGATAGATTAATCGAAATAAAAATAGTAGTTCGTGGCAGCCCTAATGTTGACATGTCATATAGTCTATAACATTTTAAAAATGGCTAAATGCCTCATTCATTGGAATTTAGACATTTAGGAAATGTCTAGGTGTTTACATTTGGATGGACTTTACGGAGTATAATATGAAGCGTGTTTGAATGTAGACAGACTTTATGGTTCTTCAGAGCATTGATGATGTCATGCAAACAGAATGCCAGAGGGTTGTTTGGTGCTCCTGTAAACAGCACAAGAGCAAAAGCAGCTATCACTGAGCTTCTCGGACTACGTGAGTTAAGGTTCTCCCTCTTTTTCGCTTGCCTCTCTTCACCTACTTTACTATTCATGTGTCTCTCTCTCTCTCTCTCACTCACTGTTTTTCATCTCTGATCTTAATGCAGTCTGAAGGCTTTTAAATGCGACACTGAGGTTTCCACTGTGCTTTACTGTCATCCATCAGCACAATTTGATATCTGAAGGAACACACTAGGGATACACTGAACTTTAGCCACTAAACCCTGAAGAATGTGTGATATAATTGTAATATTTGTATGAGGACCAAATGGGGCCATAGGGCTTTGACTGCTTTTGCATTCAGGGCATATTTGAGATAACCTAAGATACGATAAAAGCAAAGAGAGAATGAGAAAAAGGGGTCAGTGAGTTCAGACACTCACACACACTCAGCAAGCGTCAAGCAGAGGTGGCGTAAGAAAAGAAGAGGGGGAGTGGAGATTGTGAGCTGTTGAGAGTTACCCTCAGCAACCATGACCCTTGGTTTCATTTCTGCACAAAAGAAGACAGCCTTGGAGACAAAAGATCTTTGAGAATTGAGACTTTCCCAATTCCAAAGGCCCCTCTCACCAGCCTCTCTCTAATATCCATTCATAGCGTTACTGTAAAGTCCTCATTTGTGACGTGTCTCTCTCTCCAGACTGTGGAGGATGTGAGCACTTGGCTCAATCAGTAAATTCCAGAGTGCTAAGAAGAGGCTTGCAGGTTATTGATGGTGGAATCTCACTTTCTGCTTGGCCACTGTCTGAAGCCGCTTTGGCAGACAAAGGGTAGCTCTGCTGACAGCCAGTGGGAGTGTGTTTGGGTTTGAAGTGCTAGGAGAGAGACTACTGGTGTTCCCCTGCTAACTGTGTGTGTGTGTGTGTGTGTGTCTGTGTCTGTGTCTGTGTGTGTGTCTGTGTGTGTGTCTGTGTGTGTGTCTGTGTGTGTGTCTGTGTGTGTGTCTGTGTGTGTGTCTGTGTGTGTGTCTGTGTGTGTGTCTGTGTGTGTGTCTGTGTGTGTGTCTGTGTGTGTGTCTGTGTGTGTGTCTGTGTGTGTGTCTGTGTGTGTGTCTGTGTGTGTGTCTGTGTGTGTGTCTGTGTGTGTGTCTGTGTGTGTGTCTGTGTGTGTGTCTGTGTGTGTGTCTGTGTGTGTGTCTGTGTGTGTGTCTGTGT